>NC_056729.1:1597689017-1597709017 GCF_019279795.1 Protopterus annectens
TTCCCACAAATAGCCAGTGTCTGGGTGTTTAAAAAAACGTGACTCGTCTATAAATATACACTGGAGACGATTCCCACATTTCTTAGTGCCTATAAACTCCATCCCATGTACATATTGTTGGGTCATACCTACCCCACGGTAGCACAAACGTTGTTTAAGACATCTCTGATTGCTATATGTAAAAGTGGGATAACTTCCTACCAAACTCTTAGTGTTGTCATCCACCAAGAGAATGTGCCAATTGTTTATTATCGCTTCCTGTATCTTCTTAACATTACTGCAGTATGGCAGTATTATGGCTATGTTGCGCATGGTCCCATTCTGTCTCATTGATACTTAGTTTCTGTTAGAATAATAAGGTTTGGCCCTGCTCCGCCTCAGTCTAGTAACTTGCATGCATGCTCTATTGATCTCTTCCTCATCATATCCCCTACTAAGATAGGTCAAAGATATCACCTTGAAGCATGTTTAAACTATAATGTTGTTCCCCGTGGGCTACGGACTTTGAATATGCCGACATATGGCAATGCATATCCGGATAATTTAATCAAGTGGCAACAAATAAATCTGAATACAAGCAAAGCATATGTACAACTGTTGCTAGACTATTTCCAACCACTTGAATTTGAGCTTAGAAACAAGATAGTGTAACAGAGTGAATTATATGATATAAATGTAGAAGACATATTAAAATTTATATGCAGGAAATAGTGGACAGAGTTCTACGTTATGAGAACAAATTACTTGAACATAAAAGAAAAAAGTTGGACAGGGACATTGATGATTTTAAAAAACAAAATGTCTTTACGTGGCCGAAAACCACAACATCTACTACAGAAGGAGAGATTAACAATGTTAGAAGTCAGATGGAGCCTAGAAGGGAGATGACTCACTCACTGGGTGGGAGAAGCTGTGTCATTACCAACACCAGATGGAGATCGGAAACGGAACAGGAAGTGAATGAGAGGTCGGAAGAGACAGAGCGTGCCGAGGTCGGCACCAATGCTGAAGAGAACGGTCGAATACTGGAGGGAATCATGGCTTCAACAAAACAGCCTACATCAGTTTACTCTACACCTATGGACATTCCTTATGATATGCAACAACTACAAGGAGGAGAACAATTGGTTCGCCAAGCCAGTGATGTGAGGCGTAAAATTCAGTTGGACAAAGTACAAAACCAGGCTTTTTCGGTTGTACTTTTACCCATTCGACTGGGAAGGAAAAGATCGATAGACCTGGATGGTCAACGAGGACAGGAACGCAAAGAAGCACCGAATCAACAACAGGTGCGGACAATAAAGAAAATGTGGAACCAGGGAACTTAGTTTGGAACATTTCTCACCACAATTTGACTTTGGATGAAGCAAGGCTTCTGAACAAAGATTTGAACTTTATACCTACTGAAAATATGGACAATAGTGATGCTATTTTAGCGGTACGAATGTTTACATGCAATTTGGCCTTAAAATTGCTATATGGTAACATAGATAGTCAAAGTGTCAATTGTTTTAAATGAAAAAGTGTTTTTGTACCTCATTTACCTGCAAATGTAGAAACTTTTCTTAGAGCGTTTGAGAATACGGTTTACAATGACTTTGCTTTGAACAATGCACCGGATAATTGCAATTTAAGTAGAGGGTAAAAATATGCACTAAAACAATTACAAAAGAATGACAGTATTACTATACGACCATCGGATAATGGGGGGGGGGGGGGGTCCCGTTGTAATATTGGACTACTATTATTTTGCAACTATGTCTGAAATGTTAGCAAATGATGCATATAAACAAGTATCTATTGATGCAGTTCATGAAATACATAGGAATATCTATTTGACTATGCAGGACTGTAAGAGTACGGGGCTTATAACTCATGAACTAATTGAGTATTTCTTTGTTGAACATCCTCTAATACCCAGGTTACATCAATTGCCCAAAATTCATAAAAATCCAACACATCCTAAGTTCAGACCCACAGTGGCAGGTGCGGGATGGGTAACGGAGCCCATAGCCATATACTTGGACTATGAATTAAAAAGTATTTTGTCCAAGTATACATATGTACTTAAAGATACAGAACATTGCCTGAAAGATTTTTATGATTTTACTTTGGAATTACGTAGTCTAGAAGGCATAATATTGACTACTATGGACGTAGAAGCACTCTTTACATGCATCCCTAATGATCAAGGATTAACCATGCTTAAGAAGTTATTGATTAATGGGAACTCAGTAAATTTGACAAAGGCTGACTTTTTATGCCTATTGTTAGAACAAGGTTTAGAAAATAATGTGTTCCTATTTCAAGATAAATGTTTTAGACAAAGGAAATGGATAGCGATGGGCACAAGTTGTGCTAATACTTATGCTAACCTTGTAATGGTAGCATGGGAGCAACAGGTTTTGTTAGAACATCCAAACATACTATTTTATAGATGGTTTCTGGATGACCTTTTCCTGATATGGAAAGGCAATGAGGAAACACTAGTATCCTTCATTAACTACATCAACTCCATGAATGCATTTTTAAAGTTTACTATGGAATACTCTTATACATCCATTATCTATTTAGATGTTACGGTCTACATAGAAACTGACGTATGTAAAACCAAAGTTTTTAGGAAACCTTGTTATAGACCAGCTTTTTTACGTAGAGAGAGCATGCACAATTCAACATTGTTTAGGAATATAATTAAAGGGCAAGCAATGAGGATCTCAAGGCTTTGCTGTGAAGATTCAACGGTGAATGATGAGTTACACACTCTGAAAAGTACAGTTTTGTACCTACCATAAATGTAGATGTTCAAGTGTATTCACTGCTGCAGTCATTACATTTGGGTTATCCTGCCGTCAGGCGGTCCCGCAAGTTGGCCAGAGTTCCAAAGTCTTGGTCCGGCATCGGTTGCTGTCGCTTCTTCCCTGACTTCAGTGCGCCAGGGGTATACAAGATGCAGCCGATGCCATTTTCTTCAGTTTTTCTTGCCCCAGATGTCAGGTGCCCCCAAATAGGTAGGCAATACATATTGCTAATAAACCATACATAAAAAAGGTAAAATCAACACCTTTAGAAACCGGCAAATACACCACATAGGTAGTATAGGGTAGAAAAGTACAAGTCCCAGCTAAGAAAGAGGGGATGGAGGGAGGGTAACCTGGACTGCAGCAGTGAATACACTCGAACATCTACATTTATGGCAGGTACAAACCTGTACTATATTCATCGTGTTTCACTGCTGCAGTCATTACACTTGGGTTGAATCCCAAAGCTGAGGTAGGGTGGCTGGTTCTATAGAGGATTTGGGGTGGCTATGAGGCCCTGCAGCACTGCAGTGGCAAAGCCAGCTCTGGATTTAGAATACAGAGGCAAGTGATAATGTTTGGTAAAGGTGTGCACTGAACTCCAAGTTGCAGCTTCCAAGATATATTTGCTAGGTACTCCTCTAAGGTAGGCAGTTGAAGTGGCTGTTGCCCTGGTGGAATGTGGCCTAATGTTGCTAGGTGCAGTTTTCCCATGCTGTGTGTAGCAGAAATGGATACAGTGTCCTATCTGAAATGGTCTGCTTTGAAATAGCCTTTCCCTGTGATCCTGCAGCATATGCTATAAACAATTGTTCAGTTTTCTTGAAAGCTTTTGTTTTGTCCAAGTAGAAACGTAACTGTCTGTGTATGTCCAATGAATGCAGAAGTCTCTCCCCTTTATTCTGGGGGTTTGGATAAAAAGTTGGCAAGTGAATAGTTTGGTTAAGAGCCACACTGGATACCACCTTTGGCATAAATGAAGGGTTTGTTCTTAAAGAAACCCTGTCTTGGTGAAAAATGATGAAAGGCTCCACTGCCATTAGTGCCTGTAACTCTGAGACTCTTCGTGCTGAGGTTATTGCCAGAAGCAGAGCAGTTTTCCATGTCACATATTTTAATTCTGCTGAATTGGCTGGCTCAAAAGGAGGTAAAGTTAGTTTTTCCAAGACAAAATTGAGGTCCCAAGTTGGTGATGCTGCTCTCCGGGACGGTCTTATGTTTTTAGCCCCCTCTGAGGTACTGTTTTAGCAATGGATGAGAGAAAATAGGAGGATCTGTGTTGTAATGAGCCGAGATGGCAGAGGCGTGGATCTTAATGGATGAAAAGGATAGGCCTTTGTCCAGCATCTCAGTTAAGTATTTTAATATCTGAGGAATATTTGGGACTAGAGGATCAAAGCTTTGAGCCTGGTTCCAGGCACAGAATCTCTTCCACTTTTCGGAATAGGATTTCCTGGTGCTAGGCCTCCTGGCCTCCAAAATGACATCCATAACAGCTTTAGAGAGAGGTGTTGTCTGCTTGACTAAGGAATCTGCCATGCAGCCAGGTTTAAGGTTTTGAAATGGCTGTGCAGAATCTGACTGTTTTGTTGAGTCAGAAGATGCGGAATTTGAGGTAAAATCCATGGTGGGCTTTGAGCTAAGTTCTTTAAGATTGGGTACCAGTGTTGGCGTGGCCAGTCTGGAGCAATCAGGATCATTTTTGGCTTTTCTTGTCTGGCTTTTAGGAGTACCCTTGAAAGGAGAGGCAGTGGTGGGAAGGCATAAACTTTTAGGCTTTTCCAGCTGAACGAGAGAGCACCCACTTTCCATGCTTGTGTGTGGTAAGTCCTTGTGCAGAATTTCTGTAGTTGGCAATTCATTGGGGAGGCAAAATGATCTATGTCTGGGCTCCCCCATTTTTGTGTTATCATGCTGAATACTTGTGGATTTAATTTCCACTCATGAAGATCCATGATGTTTCTGCTTAAGTCGTCTGCCAGAGTATTTTTCTTTCCTGGCAGAAATTGTGCTTGCAGATGAACTTGATAGGTTAGAGCTGTGTTCCACAAGGTCATGGCTTGTCTGCAGAGGGGATAAGAATGAGTGCCCCCTTGCTTGTTTATGTACCACATCACTGTGGTGTTGTCTGTCTTTAGTAATAGTTGGCCTGGATGCAGAAGGTCCTTGAAAGCCGTTAGGGCATTTTGTACAGCTAGCATCTCTTTTTGATTGATGTGAAGATGCATTTGGTCTGCGGCCCACTTGCCCTGAATACATTTTCCTGCCATGTGTGCTCCCCAAGCGTAATCCGAAGCATCTGTTGTTAGCGTCTGCCTGGCTATGGGCAGAGTGAAAGGCTGTCCCTTGTTGTGGTGGCATGCCTGTGCCCACCATCGAAACTCCTGTTGTAGGCAGGGAATAAGTGGTATTACTGCTTCCAAACTGTGACAGTGTTGAGTCCAAACACTTTTTAGGTACCATTGTAATTTCCTCATATGCAGTCTGGCATATGGTATTAGTAGTATGCAGGATGCCATGAACCCCAAGGCCTGCAGAATTTTCTTGCAAGGAGTTAGGTTTTTGTTGCCATCAATTGAAAGTACTGAGTCAGTTGTCCTTGCTTGTCTGGCGTGAGATAAGCCATCTGGGTCGTTGTATTTAAGCTGGCACCCAGGAATATTATCTCTTGTGAGGGCACTAGTTTTGACTTCTTTTCGTTTACTGTGTACCCTAGGCAAATTAGCAATCTTTTTACAAACGCCAGATGCTTTAGAAGAATATCCTTACTCTCTGCTTGAATAAGGCAGTCGTCCAAGTATGGATATATCTGAATTCCTTTTTGTCTGCAAATTGCAATTACTGGTGCCAGGCATTTTGAGAAGACCCTGGGCGCAGTAGATAAGCCAAAGGGCAATGCAGAGAATTGATAAAGCATTGAACCAGCTATGAATCTGAGGTATCTTCTGCAATTTTGTCTAACTGGGACATGCAGGTATGCCTCCTTGAGGTCCAAAGTAACAAGCCAACATCCAGGTAAGTATTTAGAGTAGAAAGGTCCAGTATGGGTCTCCAGGCTTTGTCCTTTCTGGGGACCAGGAAAAGTATCCTTGTCCTTGTTCCTGTTGCGGCACTTTTTGAATAGCTCTCATGTCCATGAGGGCTGTAATTTGTTTTTGTGCCTCTGCCCATAGATTTTGTGGCAGGTCTGGCATTCCTTTTAGCCTTGGTAGAGTGTGAAAGTGGAACCTGTAACCTTGAGACACAATATTTAGAACCCATTTGTCTTGGGTGATTATATGCCAATTTTGTGAAAAAAGTGCTAGTTTTCCCCCTAAGGGAGCTGCCAAAAGGTAAGTGCTTGGCATTTGAAGGGGGAAGTCATTGGGACCGTTTCCTATAAGGTTGTGACATGTCTTCCCCTCCTTTTGGGGTTGAAGCACCCCACTGTCGTGGTCTGTAAGAGCCTTGGGGCAGAGATCTGCCTCTTGGGCGTCTGTATTGGCCTCTTTGTGGTCTGTCTGACACTGGAAAGAACAATTTTTTGAAGGCCAATTTCTGCTAAATCGAGGTGGCTGTACCTGTAAGAAATCCTTCACTGTTTGCATAGATTTTGCCTTATCCTCCATTTTCTTTAATACCTCTTCTGCCTTAACACCAAATAAAATATCCTGCTGTAAAGGAGCATTCAATAATTTTGCCTTAACATGATCAGGTAAACCTTGTTCTTTTAACCAAGCATGCCTTCGAATCACAGATCCTGTAACTGCTGCTCTACAAGAAGCCTCTAATGAATCAAAACCACACTGCAGAGTATGTTTTCCCACTTGTTCAGCTGCATGCAATAAATCCTGCATTTCCTTATAGTCAGGATGTTCTGAACTTGTAAGCATTTTCTGTTTTAACAGAGACATTAAATATTGTTGGTATTTAAGCATGTGAAACTTTTAGTTATGTACTTACCATAATGATAGATGTATGTGATCCATCTTGCCTACATTCATTACTGACGGGCTCGGAGCCGAGAATCGGCTCTGACTCGGCCGTTATAACTAGCACAAAGTCTCTCATTGGCTGGGCTAACCCTGTATCCCAGGACGCACCACGCCCAAACACCCAGATCTTGTTTGCCCCAATAATATCTTCCCACATACACCACACCACAATAAGAGGAGAGAAAAAATAATATCCTCAGGAGGGATCAGAATACAAGTTTCCTCCAAGTCCAACAGGTAGGGGGAAGGAGGGTGGGTACGTAAGAATGTAGGCGAGATGGATCACATACATCTATCGTTATGGTAAGTACATAACAAAAATATGTAATGTGATCCTATCTCGCCTACATTCATTACTGACGGGACAGCGTCCCTAGCACCTAAATCCTGGGAGGCTCACTGGAAAACACTCCTGAGCACTGTGGAACCAAAGGAAGCCCGACCTCTAGAGGCCACGTCCAGTTTGTAATGAGAAATAAAGGTATGTGGAGAAGTCCAAGTAGCCGTTGCACATATCTAGTCTATGGATAGTCTAGCATGAAAAGCCACTGAAGTTGACATAGCCCTGGTAGAATGCGCCTTAACTGGAAATGGAAGATGCCTACCCGCTAATGCATAAATAAATGAGATGCAGTCCCTAATCCACTTAGCTATGGTGCCCTTAGTTACAGATCTGCCAATTCTATTGTCCGAAAAGGACACAAACAACTGATCTGATTTCCTCTCCTGTTGTTTCCTATTTAAATAAAACCTCAGTTGTCTATGCACATCCAATGGTGAAATTTGTATTCCGCTTTGTTGGAAAACCGTGGAAAAAAGACTGGAAGCTCAATAGACTGGTGGAGACAAAGGGCAGAAAAGACCTTAGGGAGAAAGGAAGGATTAAGTCTCAGAGATACTCTGTCCTTATGAAAAATCAAATAAGGATTTAACAGAAAGGGCTTGAAGCTCCGATACCCTTCTGGCTGAAGTTATGGCTACCAAAAAGGCAGTCTTCCATGACAAAAAATTTCAATTCGCAAGAGGTTGCCGGCTCAAAGGGAGAAGACGTTAAAGCTCTGAGCACCGCATTTAAATCCCATGGCAAAACGGGTTGCGAAACCGGAGGGCGAAGCAACCAGGCTCCTTTCAGAAAGGCTTTACACAGCTTATGACCCATGAGGGAAGGCTCATATGCAACATGATAATTAGAGATTGCTGCCAACTGAACCTTTATAGTGGAGGCAGCCGAACCCTGTCTAAATAGTGTTTCTAAGAAATCTAACACCGCCGACACAGAGGTTGTAAGGGGATCAAGATCACGTTGCTGAGCCCAAATTGCAAATCTCTTCCATTTACTAGAGTATATTTTCCTAGTAGAAGACTTGTGGGAGGAGGACAGAATATGTACTACTTCCGGGGTAAGGATATGCTGTCTGACTAAGGTCAGAAGTGGAGAAGCCAGGCAGCGAGCTTGAGAGTTCGTAGGGATGGATGGAGCTGTCCTGACTGATGAGTCAATAGGTCTGGAGCTGGGTCCAGAATCCAAGGACCATCCACCGCATACTTCCGAAGGAAGGGGAACCAAACTTGACAGGGCCAAAGAGGTGCAATCAAAATCATCTTGCTTCCCAAGCAGGTAGCCTTCTGAATCACTCTTGGCTGAAGAGGGACCGGCGGGAAGGCATAGAGCAGACCAGAGGGCCAATTGTGGACTAGAGCATCCCTGGGTGACTCCCCCTGTGGGGGGATCATCAGAGTGAAAAAACTGCTGCACTTCGCATTCAGGGGGCTGCAAAGAGGTCGCAGCAGGGAAGGCCCCACTTGGAGAAGATCTGAGCAGCCACTCGATCGTTCAGAGACCACTCTTGAGGCATCAGAATAGCTCTGCTCAGCCTATCTGCTATCACACTGGACTTCCCCGGAATGTGCGTTGCCACTAGAAAGCGCTGGGAAGTGATCGCCCAATTCCACACTCTCATGGCCTCCCTGCAAAGGGGGTAGGACATGGTTCCTCCCTGCTTGTTCAGATACCAGACAACCGACATATTGTCGGAAAGAATCGCAATAGTTTCCCTGGGAAGAGAGCTGTGAAGTACCTGCAACGCTAGAAGCACCACTCTCATCTCCAGAACATTGATATGCAAGTAAACCTCATGGTCTTGCCACATACCTTGAACTGTCTCGCCCAGATAATGCCCCCCCACCCTATCTGGGAGGCGTCCATGGTTACTGTGGCAATAGGGGACGGGGGCCTCAAGGATCTCCCTTGATTCAGGTTGGACGAGAGAAGCCACCAACGCAGATCCTGCTGGCATCTCTCTGTGATGAGAATCGGATGGGATAAGGGACGTTCCTGATATGACCACTGGGCCGAAAGGAGCCACTGAAGTATTCGCATGTGTAACCTGCCTAGCGGAACTAGAAGAATGGTAGCCGCCACTGATCCCAACAACTGAAGAACCATCCTGGCTTGGGCCTTTTCCCGGGGTAGTAAAGCCAGAACTTGGGCCTGTTAACACTTTTATTCTCTCTGCCGGCAGGAAAGCTCGCATTTCTACAGAGTCCAGCTCTGCGCCGATAAAGGCAACATGCTGTGATGGCAGCAATACAGATTTTGCCCAGTTGAATGAAATCCCTAGTAGATGGCCCAATTTGACAGAAGCTTTCGTGGCTTGAACAAGTAGATGCCTGGTGGGGGCGGTGAGGAGCCAGTCGTCTAGATAAGGAAACACCTGGAATCCTAGACGTCTCAGGTGAGCTGTCACCACTGCCAGACACTTGGTGAACACCCTGGGGGCTGTAGTGAGACCAAAGGGCAGGGCCCGGAATTGAAAAGGACTGGCTCCCAGCCAGAAGCATAAATGATTCCTGGAAGCCTTGTTTATCTTGATGTGATAATAGGCATCCTTGAGATCGATGGAGCACATCCAAACTCCTTTTTCCAGCAAGGGGAAAATGGATTGCAACGTGACCATTCGGAACTTGGACTTCTTTACAAAGCGATTTAAACGGCTGAGATCCAGAATGGGTCTCAAGTCCCCTGTTCTTTTTGGCACCAAAAATAATCTTGAGTAAGTTCCTAATCCGATCTGGTCTGCGGGGACTGGTTGGATGACTTCTTTTTCTAGCAGCTTTGAGACCTCTATTGCTGCCTGATCCCGTTGACTGGGAGGAATGTCCGGGATTTTCCTTGATGGTGGGGGGGGCGACGGATAAAGGGAATGGTGTAACCTCCAGTGATGATACGAAGCACCCATCGATCCTGAGTGATGGACTCCCAGGCCTGAAGATGCTCCAAAAAACGACCCCCGACTGGCTCCGGAGGTGCACAGTCTGGTAATCCCTCAGGGATGTTGGTAGAAGGAACCACGAAAGGACTCGCGGTCTCCTGTATTGCGGGGGCCTCCACCGCCTCTAGGGCGACACCTTCCATTAAAATTCCCCCCCTCCTCTGCCCCTGGAGGGGGGGTCACTTTGATGGGCAGGGGAAGACTTTTGAAACTTTCTGAACCACATTTTCCCTCCCCTCTGAGCCTTGGGATAAGGTCTAGTGGGAAGCGAAAAACGGGCCCCATCAGCAGACAAAGTCTTAGCCTCTTGCTCACATCTAGTGAGGGTGTCTTTCACTCTGGGTCCAAAAAGGGAGGACCCGTCGAATGGGGCGTCAGTGAAAGAAGACTTGAAAGCTTCCGCAAAATGATACAAGCGCATCCAAGCTTGCCTCCTAAGGGCTATGCCCGAACTCGCTGTTCTACCCGGCCCCTCTGCTGCATAAGATATGAGCCTCATGGACGAGTTGATGATGGAAGAAAGGGTAGACAGCTGGGAGTTAACAGACTAGTCAAACGCCTCAGGCAAGTTACCCGACAGGGTATCTCCCAACTCCTTTATGAGATCCCTTTGGAGCCACGTAAAATGACACAAGTAATTCAGCGACCGCAAGGTAAAGGTCGCTGAAGACAGGGTACGCTTCCCATACCTATCCATACTCCTAGACTCCTTATTAGGAGGATGGATGGAAGTAGAAGCCTCTGCCACGTCCTGCTGAGTGGCAGACGCCACCACCATAGCATCTAGAGGTACTCCCTTGGTCAAAAATTCTTTTCCAGGAGGACAGATAAGAACTTATTGGGGCGGCTAGGAAAGTACAGTTTTGTACCTACTATAAATGTAGATGTCGAGTGCTAATACAGCTGCAGTCATAACAGATGGGTTTTCCTGCAGTCAGGCAGATCCTCGGTCGGCTGAATTCCAAAGTCTAGGTCCGGCATCAGATGTCGTCGCCTCTTCCCTGACGTCAGTGCGACAGGGGTATAAAAGAACCAGCCGATGCCATTTTCTTCAGTTTTTCTTGCCCCAGATGTCAGGTGCCCCCAGAAGGAAGGCAATACATAAATTTATGTAATAATGCAATGCAATATAATCAAAAAACAGTAGTTGCAAGCAAATACACCATAAAAGAATACCCCAATCAGGTTGTATGAGGAGGTGTTAGCCATTAGGCCTGTCCCAAGAGGGGAAGGAGGGAGGGAAACCTGGACTGCAGCTGTATTAGCACTCGAACATCTACATTTATGGTAGGTACAAAACTGTACTATGTTCATCGTGCATACAGCTGCAGTCATAACAGATGGGTAGAATCCCAAAGCTAAAAAAGGGGTGGTAGGCACTAGGTGGAGCTAGGAGGAGCCAGGATGCCCTGCAAGACTGCAGTGGCAGAGCCTGCTCTAGATTTGGAGTATAATGGTAGGTGATAGTACTTGGAGAAAATATGTACAGAACTCCAAGTGGCTGCTTCCAAAATATCTTTGCTAGGAACCCCCCTGAGGAAAGCTGCAGAGGTAGCTGTGGCCCTTGTGGAGTGAGATCTGATGCCTGCAGGTACAATTTTACCATGAAAAGAGTAACAAAAGCGTATGCAGTGGGCTATCCATTTTGAGATTGTCTGTTTGGAAATAGGCTTCCCTTGAGCTCCTGTAGCATAGGACACAAAGAGTTGCTCTGATTTTCTGAAAGGCTTTGTTCTGTCCAAATAATAACGTAGCTGTCTGTGGATGTCCAAGGAATGTAGTAGTCTCTCCCCTTTGTTTTGAGGATTAGGGTAAAAGGTAGGTAAGTGGACAGCCTGATTCAAGGCTACCCTGGATACTACCTTTGGCATAAAGGAAGGATTGGTTCGTAAGGAAACTCTGTCCTGATGGAAAATGATGAAAGGCTGCACAGCCATGAGGGCTTGTAGTTCCGAAACCCTGCGAGCTGAGGTGATAGCCAGAAGGAAGGCTGTTTTCCAGGATAATATTGCAGTTCTGTTGAAGCAGCTGGCTCAAAAGGAGGCAAGGTCAGTTTTTCTAGAATGAAATTGAGGTCCCAAGCAGGTACTGGTTGTTTCCTTGGGGGTTTTATATTCTTAGCCCCTCTGAGGAACTGTCTTAAGAGTGGGTGAGAGAATAAAGGAGGATCAGTGTTGTATTCTGCAGAAATGGCTGAGGCATGGATTTTGATGGAGGAGAAAAAGTCCACTGCTTAGCATCTCAGCTAGGTACTGTAATATTTGAGGTAAATTCAGTATTCCAGGATTCTGACCCTTTTTCTCATTCCAGGCACAAAACCGTTTCCATTTTGCGGAGTATGCTTTTCTAGTAGAAGGCCTTCTGGCCTCCAAAATGACATCCTGCACCTCCTTGGAGAGTAGGGTCTGTTGTGAAGTTAAGGAATCTTCCATGCGGCCAGATTGAGTGTTTTCAGCTGACTGTGAAGAGTTTTGAAGTTGTGCTGAGTCAGTAGAAGAGGCATTAGAGGCAGGATCCATGGTGGGGAATGCATCAGGCTCCTCAGGAGTGGGTACCAGTGTTGTCTTGGCCAGTCTGGAGCAATGAGAATCATCTTTGGTCTGTCTGCTCTGGTTTTTAATAGAACTTTGGGCAGCAGAGGAAGAGGTGAAAAGGCATAAACTGTCATTGTTGTCCAACTGAAAGATAGTGCGTCCACTTTCCAGGCCTGTGGATGAAAGGTCCTTGAGCAGAATTTTGTCAATTGTTGATTTCTGTGGGTGGCAAAGAGATCTATGTCTGGCCTTCCCCATGCTTGAATTATCTTTGTAAAAACTTGAGGATGCAACTTCCATTCGTGTGATCTGTCATATTTCTGCTTAGGTTGTCTGCCAGCGTGTTTTCCTTGCCTGGCAGGTACTGTGCTTGAAGTTCGATTTGTAATTCCAGAGCCATGTTTCAAAAAGACATGGCTAGCCTGCATAGGGGATATGAATGCGTTCCTCCCTGTTTGTTTATGTACCACATCACTGTGGTGTTGTCTGCCCTTATCAAGAGCTGGCCTGGATGCAGTAGGTTTTTAAAAGCCATAATAGCATTTATTACTGCTAGCATTTCCTTTTGATTGATGTGTAGGTGCTTTTCTTTTTGGGATCATTTGCCCTGAATGCACCGATCTGTCATGTGCGCCCCCCAGGCGTAGTCCGAGGCGTCTGTTGTGATGACTTGATTTGCTTGAGGCTTGCAGAATGGGAGACCTGTGTTTCTTTGGCATGCTTGAGCCCACCACAGAAATTCCTTTTGAAGACATGGAATCAGTGGTATAATTGTTTCCAAACTGTGGCTGTGTTGAGACCATAGGTTTTTTAGGTACCATTGAAGTTTCCCCATATGCAGCTTTGCACATGGGATTAGCAGGATGCAAGATGCCATGAATCCCAGAGCCTGCAGGATTTTCCTTGCAGTCAGCCTGGTGAAGGTTGCCAGTTTTCTGAAGCATTGAGTTAGTTGCCCTTGTTTCTCTGGCGTGAGGTAGGCCATCTGGGTATTTGTATTCAAGCTGGCACCCAGGAAATTATTGTTTGAGAGGGTATTAGCCTTGATTTCTTTTTGTTGACTGTGTATCCCAGAGAATTCAACAACATTATTACAAACGCCAGATGTTTCAGAAGTATGTGCTTGCTGTCCGCTTGGATCAGGCAGTCATCCAAATATGGGTATATTTGTATCCCTTGAAGTCTGCAGTAGGCAATTACTGATGTCAGGCATTTCGTGAACACTCTGGGCGCAGTAGATAAGCCAAAGGGCAATGCAGAGAATTGATAATGGGTTGAACCTGCAAGAAATCTGAGGTATCTTCTGCAATCTTGTCTGATTGGGACATGCAGGTATGCCTCCTTGAGGTCCAATGTTACCAGCCAAGACTCCTTGCCCAGCATGGGAAGAAGCTGCTGTAATGTGAGCATCTTGAATTTTGGCACGAGTAAAAATGTGTTTAGGATGGATAGGTCCAAAATAGGTCTCCAATCTTTGCCCTTCCTTGGTACAAGGAATAGTCTGGAATAAAAACCTTGATCCTGTTCTTGTGCAGGTACCTCTTGAATAGCTTTCATGTCCATGAGATCTGAAATTTGTTTTTGTGCCTCTGCCCTTTGATTGTGTGGCAGGTTTGGCATGCCTCTCATTTTTGGAAGGGTGTGAAAGTGGAATTTGTAGCCTCTGTCTATAATCTCCAGGATCCATTTGTCTTTTGTGACAATATGCCAATTTTTCAAAAATAATGCCAGTTTTCCGCCTAAAGGTGCTGCCATTTGAGCCTTGCTTGGCATGCAAAGGGGAAAGTCATTGGTTCTGCTTTCTGAATGGCTGTGAACTATCCTCACCACCTCTTTGTGTAGGTGCTTGCCATTGTCTGCCTCTAAATGATCCTTGAGATTGCCCTCTACCCCTAGGGTGCCTGTATCTACCTCTTTGGGGTCTGTCCGTGGCTGGAAAGGACCAATTTTTTGAAGGCCAGTTTCTACTGAAACGTGGAGGTTGTACCTGTAGGAAATCTTTCACTGTTTGCATTGATCTTGCCTTTTCCTCCATTTTCTTTAGTACCTCCTCAGCTTTAACACCAAACAAGACATCTTTTTGAAGAGGTGCATCTAGTAATTTAGCTTTGGCATGATCTGGTAAGGTTTGCTCTTTGAGCCAAGCATGTCCACGTATGACTGATCCTGTAACAACAGCTCTACATGAGGCCTCTAAAGCATCAAAACCACATTGCAAGGTATGTTTACCCACTTGCTCTGCACTATGTAACAAATCCTGCAACTCCTTCAAGTCTGGTTGTTCAGGTTGTGACATTTTGCTTTTCAACTGTGATAACAGAAACTGTTGGTACTTTAACATATGGAACTGACAGTTTAATGCCCTCATGGTTAAGGTGGCCGAGGTGTATACCTTTTCCCCCACCTTTCTAAAGCTCTGGAATCTCTCTCTGAAGGTAATGGATTGTTAGCAGTGGAGGCCTTAATTCCCTTGGGACCCTGTGAAATAGTTTCTGGGTCAGCCGCATGGCTTTTGTATAGGAATTGGTGTGAATCAGGAACCCGGTAATACCTGTCAGGCTTGACTGGAGCTGGAGGTAAAGAATCTGGGTTAAGGCTGGCCTTCGAATACACATCATCTAGTATGTCTAAGACAGGAGGTATAGCCAGAGGCCTGTGCTGAGGGAGCAAGAGGAAATCCCTAAGCCTTTTCTTGGAGTCTGAGTACTCTTGGCCTTCCCAGTGGAAGTGTTCCCTCAAGGTATGTAAGGTTTCCCCAAAAGAGTAATCCTCAGGGGGGGAGACAGAGGGAATGGACTCCTCTGCATCAGAATCTTCAAAAGGGGAGTATGAATGTTCCTGGTCTTCAGAATGTTCTGTAGTAATGGAGGCCTGGTCCGAGGAAGGGTATTCTTCCTCCACTCTGGGCCTTTTGTCCGAGGGGGGTTGAGAACCCCTGATAAGAGTAATCAAATCCTCAGCCATTTTGAGCATCTGCTTTTTAGGCATGGGGCCTTGAGAGGGGCCCTGTGGAGCTTGTCTTTTAGTATGCATGGCTGCTTTAGACTTAGTGAAAGCCTTGATGGAAAAAGAAGAAGAAGGCCTGAAGATACCTTGAGAGGTGGCAGGCCTGTCTAAACTCTAAGTTTCCCCGCCAAGAGTGGCTTCGGTATCTGTAGTCGGGGTGTGGGCCGAAGAGCCTGCGACCTCGGGCACAGAAGACACCGCCAATGAAGTGTCATCGGTAGTCAGGGGCTGCGTAGGCGCCTTGCTGAGAACCGGAGCACCTGTAGTCGGCTTTAGCGTGGTGTCGGTAGAAGTCACGGACCTCGTCGGTCGGTCCTTATCTTTGCGTCTTTCACTCAAAACTGGAATCGGAGAATCCGACGACATAATGTAATTAAACTTTTTGCCAAAATAGTGTTGGGTGAACTCCGCCCGACGCTTAATAGTGCGTCTGTTGAATGTAGCACAAAAACGACAGGCCGAGACGTCGTGGTCTGGGCCTAAGCAAGGAATGCAGAGGGAATGAAAATCCTTATGCGGTATTTGCTTCCCACATGAAATGCAATTATTAACTTTGTCTGACATCAGTCTGAGGCAAGAAAAGTTTCCCCAACGGGGTACTTGGCTTTCAAGAAGACTTCGGTTGAAATATTTTCGTAATCTCAGGAGCTGGCCGAACGGCACTTGCGAACTGCTTCTGCTTCGGGCACCGCGCGGCAAGAAAGACTGAAGAAAATGGCGTCAGCTGGTTCTTTTATACCCCTGTCGCACTGACGTCAGGGAAGAGGCAATGACATCTGACGCCAGACCTAGACTTTGGAATTCGGCCGACCGAGGACCCACCTGATGGCAGGAAAACCCATCTGTTATGACTGCAGCTGTATGCACAATGAACATCTGGCTCCACAGAGTCAGGGTGTTCCCACACCCTTCGACAAATAAGCTCCAATAATTCATCGAAGGGTGGAGACACCCATGAGGCGGAGGGCTTGACTCCGAAGGCCTTGAGGAAAACAGACTCCTCCTCAGAACGGTTTTTGGATGGCCAGTCGCCCCGCTGTCTCAAGATTTCCAGGATATCGGAGAACGAGACATCGGAGGACGACTTCGGGGACCCTTCTGCATCATCAAGGTCAGTGTCCGAGGTGACAGACTCATCTGGGGAGTCTACGTGCTTCCTCTTACACAACTTCTTCCTGGGAGGCTCCTCAGGCACGGACTCTGAAGGGCCCTCAGAAAGCATGGGACCACACATGGAGGTATCCTCGGGCCTAGGAGCCCCGCTGTCCAGAGATAGGGGGGCACCAGAAGCTCTAGTCGCAGCGTCTGGGGATGGAGTTGCCGATTCAGGTGAAGTCACTATGGACTTGGCCAATGTGCTCCTCACAGCCTCGAAGGCAGGTCCACCAGAATCGGATGAAAAACCCACCTCCGAGACCATGACCGGAGTCGGGGTACCCCTAGCCGAAAGCACCAAGGGGGAGACTCGGAGCCGAAACCTGAAGCCCCGATGTATCCCCCTCGGGTTCAACTGAGGACACCCGAGTACCGAAACATGTACAACGGATGGAAAAGGTTGGAGCCGAGGTCGGATCCGAAAGACTAGCAGGAGGTTTCGGAGCCGACCCAAGGACCTCACTCGATTCGGCAGACTCTGTCTCCGACGACACAGAGGTTGTCGGAGGAGGAAGAAACAGAACCGATATTGTGGCTGGCTCCGGAGCCGACTGGGCTGGAGCCAAAAATAATTAACACTGGCGGCTGGAGGAGCCTCTGGACCACCCTATCGACATCCGAATCCGACAGCCTGGAGGGCTTGGAGGAGACAGAAGGGGGTTGAGAAACCTTCTCTGTCGGAACCGACACAAGACTGGGGGAACGGCTCCGAGTCGGCTCCAAAGGGATCGGAGCCGAAGCAGGCTCGAGAACCACCGCAACCTCCTTCGGTGCCGACGACCGTGGAGTAGAAGAAGCCGACCCCGAAACAGACAAGACTTCCTGTGGCTCTGAGACCAGTGGAGTCGAGGAAGGAGACATAGCCTTAAACAGTACCTCCTGCGGCTCAGAGACCAGTGGAGCCGAGGAAGGAGATATAGCTTTTGACCTTTTCTCCGGAGGCTCCGACGAACTAGCCAGAGACTTCTTTTTTGTCTTAGACCTGGATTTCTCTGAGGGGGGAGAAGACGCCAAAGTTTCCTCAAAGGAGGGTTTAATCAAACCCTTAAGGATAAGTTTATTTTTTCTCTCCTGTAAAACCCTGGAAGAGAAGGCATGACAAACACTGCAGGATTCCTGCAAGTGTATGGCACAGAGACAATAAACACAGATGGCGTGGCCATCAGTCAAAGACACTTTTATACGCACATTTGGCGCATTTTTTAAAGCCAGATGGCTTAATGTTCTTTTTGTTCCTTGCCAGACATAAGTAAACACGACTGCACACTCAGCAACACAAGGAGGGAGGGTGGAAAGGGCTCTAACTTAAACGCCCGAACACTAAAGAGACAAGATAGGGCAAAGGCCCTCTAACTTAAGCAGGCCTAGCCCACCAAACAGAAGGATTACCACACAAAACACAAGATAGGGCAAAGGCCCTCTAACTTAAACAGACCTAGTCCGCCAAACAAAAGGATTACCAGACAAAAAAAAAACGCACTCAATCTCAAAAGGGAAACAACAGACAACGTAGCTATTAAAATAGCTTTTTGGAAATAATCAAGCAGTTATTAAGTCAAAAAGAGGGTACTTAGCCACAGCCAAGTCGAGACCATGTCGTTACTCTAGGAGCAGCAAACGAAATCTGGGGGTTTGGGCATGGTGCATCCTGGGATACAGTGTTAGCCCAGCCAATGAGAGACTTTGTGTTAGTTATAATGGCCGAGTCAGAGCCGATTCTCGGCTCCGTGCCCGTCAGTAATTAATGTAGGCAAGATAGGATCACATTACATCTGGCAATTTAAAGCCCTCACTGTTAAAGTTGCAGAAGTGTAAACTTTCTTCCTCCATCTGTCTAATGCTCTAGAATCCCTGTCAGAGGGAACTGGATTTTTAGCCGTGGAAGCCTTTACCCCTTTGGGACCCTGGGAAATAACAGGGTTTTTATAAAGAAATTTGTGAGAGTCAGGGACTCTGTAGTACCTGTCTGGCTTGACTGGAGCAGGGGGCAAAGAATCAGGATTTAAACTGGATTCAGAGACCACATCATCCACAATATCTAACACTGGCGGAATAGCAAGGGGCCTGTGCTGAGGAAATAAAAGAAAGTCTCTGAGCCTTTTCTTGGATTCTGAGTAATCCTGGCCCTCCCAATGGAAATGCTCCCTCATGGTATGCAAAGTTTCCCCAAAAGAGTAATCCTCAGGAGGAGAGGATAAAGGGATTGATTCTTCAGCATCAGAGTCCTCATAGGGGGGTAAAGAGTATCCCTGGTCTGAAGAGGAATCAGAAGATATGGAAACCTGGTCAGAGGAATCGTAGTCTGCATCCTAACCCCTGATCAAAGTAATTAATACTTCGGCCATTTTGAGCATCTGTTTTTTAGGCATGGAGGCCTGTCCAGCTGAATGCTGCACTTGCTTCTTTGTCTTTAATGGAGTTTTAGACTTGGCTGTAGTTTTGATGGTAAGCTGTGAAGGTCTGAAAACACCCTCAGAAGCCGATGCTTTCTCAGCGGCTCCGGACCCATCTGAGGGGTTAGTTTCCGTAGGCCCAATACCTTGAGTTTCCAGGGGCCTAGACATCTCCATGTGGGAGTCAAGAGGCGGCCTGTGGCTCTGAGGTAGCGGGTTTCAGGGGCTGTGAAAGCGCCTCATTGAGAACCGGTGACTGGCCTAGAAGAGGCTTCATCGTCAGTTTTGGGCCTCGGATGCCTGTCCTTATCCTTGTCTTTGCGTTTTTTTGTGTATTCCGGTCATCGGTTGTTCCGACAGCATGGTATAATTGAACCTTCGGCCAAAGTAATGGCGAGCAAAGTCAAACCGAAGTTTAATAGTGCACTTGTTAAATCTAGCACAAAACTGACAACTAGTACGTTGTGGTCTGGGCCTAGGCATGGAATACAGTAAGAATGAAAATCCTTATGAGGTATTTGCATGCCACAAGAAATACAATTATTAACTTTTACTGACATCGGTTTGAGACAAGAAAAAGTTTCCCCAACTGGGTACTTAGCTTTAATGAAGACTTCGGTTCTGAAATTCGAATTGAAAATCTCAGGAGTCGGCCGACCGGCACATGCAAACTGCTTTTGCTTCGGGCACCGCATGGCAAGAAAGACTGAAGAAAATGGCATCAGCTGCATCTTATATACCCCTGGCGCATTGACGTCAGGGAAGAAGCGACAGCAACCGACGCCGGACCAAGACTTTGGAACTCTGGCCGACTGTGGGACCGCCTGACGGCAGGATAACCCAAGTGTAATGACTGCAGCAGTGA
>NC_056729.1:1597714017-1597830622 GCF_019279795.1 Protopterus annectens
AGTGTGGAGCAATAAGGATCATCCTGCTTCCGAAGGATATGGCTTTCTGTATCACACTTGGTAACAGAGGAAACGGAGGGAAAGCGTAGACCAGACCGGGGGGCCAATCATGAGCTACAGCGTCCCTGGGTGACTCCCCCTGTGGGGGGATCAGAGTGAAGTACTCGCTGCATTTTGCATTGAGGGGGCTGGCGAAGAAATCGCAGCAAGGCTGACCTCGCCTTTTGAAGATATGAACCGCCACTCGGTTGTTCAGGGATCACTCGTAAGGCATCAGAATAGCTTTGCTTAGCCTGTCCGCTATTACATTGGACTTCCCCGGAATGTGCGTTGCCACCAGAAACCGTTGGGAAGACACTGCCCACTGCCACACTCGCATGGCCTCTCTGTAGAGGGGATAAGATTTGGTTCCCCCCTGCTTGTTCAGGTACCACACTACGGACATGTTGTCCGAGTGAATTGCAATCGTTCCCCGAGGTAGAGAGTCTTGGAGTGCTCGCAACGCCAGAAACACCGCTCTCCTCTCCAGAACATTGATGTGCAAGTGTACCTCGTGATCTTGCCAGGTGCCTTGGACCGTCCTGCCTAGATAATGCCCCCCCACCCCATCTTGGAGGCGTCCGTGGTCACCGTGGCCACTGGAGACATAGGAATCAAGCTCCTTCCTCTGTCCAGATTGGAGGAGCATAGCCACCAGAGGAGGTCTTGTTTGCGTCGTTCCTTGAGAAATATCAGGTGAGAAAGAGGAAGCTTCTGAAAGGACCACTGAACCGACAGGAGCCACTGTAGGATCCGCATGTGTAACCTGGCCAGAGGTACCAGCATGATGGTGGAGGCCATGGATCCCAAGAGCTGAAGAACTAACCTGGCCTGAACTTTTCTGAGGGGCAACAGTGCGTGGATCTGAGACTGCAACACTCTTATCCTGTCCTGTGGCAGAAAGGCGCGCATTTGAATAGAGTCTAGCTCTGCGCCTATAAAAACAACACGCTGTGAGGGCTGCAAGGCAGACTTTTTCCAGTTCAAAGTAATTCCTAGACGTTGACAAAGTGAGATGGTCATCTCCCTGGCTTGAACGAGCAGATGCCTGGTGGGGGCGGCAAGAAGGCAGTTGTCCAGATACGGAAACACGTGGAATCCTAGACGTCTCAGGTGAGCTGCCACCACTGCCAAACACTTGGTAAACACCCTGGGGGCTGTGGTGAGACCAAAGGGCAGGGCACGAAACTGGAAGTGACTGGCTCCTAACCGGAAGTGTAAATGACTCCTGGATGCCTTCTCCATTTTGATGTGGTAGTAGACATCCTTGAGATCGATGGAGCACATCCATACTCCTTTCTCCAGCAGTGGAAAAATGGACTGAAGTGTGAACATCCGGAACTTGGACTTCAGAATGTAGTGATTCAGTCAACTGAGATCCAGAATGGGTCTCAAGTCCCCTGTTCTTTTCGGCACCAAAAAGAGTCGTAAGTTCCTGATCCGACATGGTCTGAGGGGACAGGTTGGATGACTTCTTTTTCTAGCAGCTTTGCCATTTCTAGTGCTGCTTGATCCCATTGACTGGGTGGGACGTCCGGGATCCTTCTGACTGGGGGGGGGGGGGGGGGGTCGACGCAAAGGGAATAGTGTAACCTCCGGTAACTATTCGAAGCGCCCAACAATCCTGGGTAATGCTTTCCCAGGCTTCCGGATGCAACGAAATTCGGCCCCCGACTGGCTCCGGAATAGCACAGTCGGGCAATGCCTCAGGAATGCTGGAAGGAAGAACCACGAAAGGAGTCGCGGTCTCCCGAGTTGCGAGGGCCTCCTCTGCCTCTAGGACGGCGTCTTCCGGAATAATCCCCCCCCCCCCCGCCTCTGGAGGGGGACTCACCTTGAGCTACGGGAAAGGGCCTCTAAGACTTTTTGAACCACATTTTCCCTTCCCTCTGAGCCTTGGGATAAGGCCTAGAAGGGAGAGAAAAACGGGCCCCTACGGCAGATAGGGTCTTTCCCTCCTGTTCGCATCTGGTGAGGGTGTCTTTCACTTTGGGTCCGAAGAGAGAGGACCCATCAAAGGGGTCAAATACATCCCCCATTCTGGAATTATAGCTACACTCACTAAACTACGTATGAATCCCTAAGTCACAGGATGGGTTGCCAACTGGCTCACTGACAGAACCCACACTGTAAAAGTTGCAGACTCCAAATCTGACCTCAAGGCAGTGACAAGTGGAGTGCCACAGGGTTCCATCCTGGGACCTCTCCTGTTTGGTATCTACTTCTCTGAAGTACAGGCTAACACAGAAGGCCTCTGGCTGACTAAGTTCACAGATGACTGCAAACTAGGAGCCATAGTCAAGTCCCCAAATGATGTGGACATCCTACAAAAGGGCCTCACCGAGACAGATGCCTGGTGTCAGCGCCATGGCCTCAAGCTCAGTACCAAAAAGTGCAGTGTCAATCCCTTTGGTAAAAACTCTGTACCCATGAACTACCACATAGGCAACAATCTACTTAACACCGAATGCATGATAAGAGACCTTGGGACCTAGATGGACAGTAGTCTCTCCTTTGATAGTCACATCGCCCCAGTAGTCAGGAAGTCCTTCTACGTGGCACACCTCATCATAAAAGGGTTCTCATCCAGGAAAAAAGAGGTCATTGTTCCCCTCTACTCGTCACTCATTAGACCCATTATAGAATACAGTGCCCCTTTTGGTATGTACCTCACAAGACATCTGCAGCAGCTGGAAAGGCCACAGAAGTACCTCACAAAGAGGATTACTGGCCGCAAACAAATGCCCTATACTGACCGCCTCAAAAAACTCCAGCTTTACTTTGTAGCATATCGCCTACTCCGAGGTGATCTCTGCCTAACATATAAAGCTATGTCAAACCCAGAGCTGTTGGACATGCTACACCTAAAGAAATCCCAACCCCTCCAAGCTACACCCTCTAGGGACCTAAACCTTGTCACCACAATAAACAGGACATGCTGTATGGATAGATTCCTGTCCCAGAGACTTCCTATACTCTGGAACAAGTTACTCATCTATGTCAAGCAAAGTTCTTCATTAGCACTCGTCAAGAAAAATCTTGATGAGTGGATGGGAAATAGGAAATACACCCCGGGGATCACTTCTGTGTCTCTGCTGGACAGTGGTACAGGAAAATAACTTTCTTGGGTGGGGTAAGCTATGGTACACCTTGCTGGCTAGGCTTACGTAGGCCCTTGGGCCGATAGCCTAGTACTTATCTATGAACCTATGAACATATACACAAATATATATACACACAAATATATATATATATATATATATATATATATATATATATATATATATATATATATATATACATATATATATATATATATACATAGAAATATATATATATATATATATATATATATATACATATACATATAAATATATATATATACACAGAAATATATATATATATACACACACAGAAATATATATATATATATATATATATATATATATATACACACACACACACACACACACACACACACACACACACACACACACACACACACACATACATATGGGAGCACTTTATAATCTCGAAACTCTGAAATACCGAATTTCAGAATCCCGAGATCATAAAGCAGAAAGCTCTAAATACTGAAACCCCAGAAGCGCGAATTTCAAAATCCAGATGATTGGAGATGTTGAAATTAGCGGTTCTGGTGTTGCGGTTTGTGAATGGGTAGGTGGAAGGTAGGGTAAGCATTTCTGGGTGTGTGTTGGTTAGGGGTTGTAGTGTGTGTTTAAGTGTGTATTGTGACTGTGATGTGTGTGTGCGAGGGTAATGGTGGTGTGTGGTGTTTTTTTTTCATGTGTGTCTTGTGTAGTGCGACCTTGAGTTACAATATTTAAGTAAGTGGGTGTGGGGGGCTTGCCCCCTGCTTGTCTGTAGTGTAGGTTTGTTTGTGTTCTGGGGAAGTGTGTGAATGTTCATGTGTGTTCTGTATGTTTGGTATACTTTTCACGATTTTGTTTCGGGCATGTGGTCTCGGTATTTTGGGCGCCGGGAATGTGAGCGTTCGGGAATTTGTAGGGGAGTCATATAGATATAGATATATATATATATACACACACACAAAATATATACACACACGCATACACACACACACACACACACACACACACACACACACACACACACACATATATACACAAATATATCTACAAGTTACAGGTAACTAGAACCAGGAACACTGCTGGAGAAGCTCTCTTCTCCTACTCCAAGGCAAAATTATGGAATACCCTTCCTCACACTATAACTTCTGTGTCATCACGCACTAACTTCAAGGCTGCGCTAAAATCTCATCTAAAAGAGCACTGGGCATGCCCGTGTAACAAACCTCTCTTAAAAGCTCTACCCCAACCTCTCTAATCCCTTTCTTCCACCTGTCTATCTACCTCGGATTGCAGCCAAATACATTGCTTGTAAACCTATATCTCAGCTGTAATCTTAGCCACGGTTATTCAAGGGTAATAGCTGCTAGCTCAGCTATTAAAATACTTGCTAGTCTTTATGGCACCAATAATACAAGTGTTGTACCATTTAACTAAATACTTGATTTCATTTTGAACTATAAATGTTTACTACTAGAAAACCTACCTATACTTCTTGTAACTTGTAATCAATTCTTGTATTTAATTGTTTTTATTGTGGAGCTTTTCTCCCCGGGCCTCCACTGAACAAGGACCCGTGTCCAGTCGGATTTTCCCAGTCAACACATGTAAATAAATAAAATAAAATAAATATTAATCAACATGCTGGTTATACCCCACTGCAGACACACAGCTAAGCATTGGCAGGAGGATGTTATGGAATGAGCTGGTTGTGGATGGTATTCCCTCATTTCAATAAGAGGCATTTACTCCAAGCAGCTACACCCTTCCCAGAAGTATACAAGGTGCCCCCCCCCCCGGTCGCCACTAAGGAATTCACACTGACACTAGAGGCCCTACATTGCTTGCAACCCTTCCCACCCCCTGGGAGAGTTAAGTAGTCACAACACTTCACATAAACATCCTTCAAAAAGGTCTCGCAGAGATGGATAACTGGTGCCAGAGCCATGGTCTAAAGCTAAATGCCAAAAAGTGTATAGTCATACCCTTTGGCAAAAACAATGTGTCCACAAATTACCACATAGGTGGTAACCCATTAAGTACAGAGAAAGTAATTAGGGATCTGGGGACCCAAGTTGATAGCAATCTCTCCTTTGACAACCACACTGCCAAAGTGGTTAGAAAGACCTTCTACATAGCCCACCTCATCATGAAAGGATTCACATCTAGATCAAGAGAAGTAATCGTGCCCCTTTATTCATCCCTCATCAGGCCCATCATAGAATACAATGCCCCCTTTGGGATGTACCTTACCCAACACCTGCAGCAATTAGAAAGACCCCAAAAGTACCTCACCAGGAGGATCAAGGGACTCAAACAGATGCCATATGCTGCTCGGTTAAAAAAACTCCAGCTCTACTCAGTTGCATACCGCCTACTTCGAGGAGAACTATGCCTGACATATAAAGCTATGTCCAACCCAAAATTAATGGACATGCTCCATCTCAGTAAATCTAAATCCCTTAGAGCCACACGATCGAGGGACTTAAACCTCAGCACAGAAATAAATAGGACATGCTGGAGGGACAGATTCATAACCCAGAGGCTTCCTTCGCTCTGGAATAGAATTCCAATTCATGTTAGGCAGAGCACCTCACTGACACTCTTCAAGAAGAATCTTGATGAGTGGATGGGGGATCGTAGGTTTGTCCCGGAGATTACTTCCGTGTCACTATTAGACAGAGGCACAGTAAACTAAACTTTAAAAAGGGCACAGTATACTCAAATCAAGGGGTGGCGTAAGCCAAACACAATCGGGCTAGGCTTATAAATGCCCCAGGGCAAATAGCCTAGTATGAACCTATGAACATCTGCCCATTCCCTGCCAGGATTCTCCAGTGCCCAGGTTGCTAATAGAGCCCTGGTCACCTGAGTCACACTAAGAACTCCATTACTCTGCACTACACAGCAGAATTTGTTCAACCTCCTAGTTCATGACAACAAACTTTTATCTAGTACTTCACTAACCCAGTATTGACTTTTTACCAGTTTCATCTTTAGTTTTACTTTCTGTACTTTTAACTTTTAATACTTTTTCTTACTTAAATTCTATTTTGTAGCTGATAAGCAAGACCTTCTATCCAAAACATTTTGGCTTTCTGTGCAATCTTACATTACCTCATCCTGTTATTTTATTTGTCAAGCGTGTGTATCACGAAGTACTGTTGGAAAAAATGTAGGTACACACAAGATTTTTATAGCTTTAAAAAGGAAAAGACTATTTTAGCAACATTAAACTAGCTAAAAGGCCAATTAAAAAGTCATAAACCTACATAAAGATATCAACATTTTTAAAGGGTGACACATCAGTCATTGACCAAAAGCCGCAAACTACATCCAGAGTCTCTGCTCTGAACGCAGTAGCTCTATCCATGTGAGCCTGAATATTTGAAGCATCTCAAATTATACCAACAGCAAGGTTCACACTGTAGCCTAATCTTCTTGCTCACCTGTGCCATTACACTTAAAACTAGTTTTGCTCTGTTCTTTACTGGTATGATTGCACAGTTTGAAAGCCTCACACCCGCATATGAGCTTCAACTTCCTTACTCAACTTAAATGCTTCCTTGCACAAACTGCAATGAGATGTTAAGGCTTTTCTATCCCATGGCCAAAGGCTTGGAAATGCATACCTTACAAGACAAGACCTTCAAAGTCCATTAACAACTTTAAGGCCGTGTTAAAAGAATACTTTAAAATCAACCTTTATATCTCCTTTAACTACCTTCTCACTGGTTGGCTCTATTACTCTTGTTTAGGACTAGTGTGCAAGGAATGGCAGAATGACAAAAGCCAGTTTTTAAGACACAAACACAGAGGGACACACAGAGAGACGCACAGAGAGACCTGTTTCTAACCGCTGCAGAGCAAACCAATACTGTTCATGCTCCAGTGACATTCCATGGTACTGTATTAAGTTAGATGCTGTAAAAACGGCAAAACTACAGTCATTTTCATTTTTTTACAAATTCAAATGTTCTCTCCGTGACCGGAGGATCTTTTTCCGTAGTAAGATGGCAAGATAACCTGAACCACCACTGTGCTCAAGGAGAATTACTTTAAACTGTGATATGTGATATGTGCCCATAGAATGGCGCACGGCAATGGTGGTCCCGCTTCACAAGGGTGGGGCCACAACTGACCCTGGGAACTACCAACCAATAAGCCTGACCAGTCTGATATGTAAGCCTATGGAGCGAATCATTATGGAACTCCTAAATGGAGAGATTGGGAACCTCCAGTCGCTGGACCCCACACAGTTTGGCTTCTTCAAGGGCAGACCATGCCTCCTGAACCTGGTGGATTTCTTTGAGACAGTTACTCAGGCTATAGATAAGGGAAAGGAGGTACACACGGCTTACCTTGACCTTGCTAAAGCATTTGACACCATTCCCCATTCAGATATTATTGATAAACTCACCAGCCTGGGCATAAACCCTTACGTCACAAGATGGATTGCAAACTGGCTCTCAGACAGATCCCATAAAGTAAGAGTAGCGGGATCTATGTCTGAATCCAGACCAGTAACGAGTGGTGTGCCTCAGGGCTCTGTCCTGGGGCCCCTCCTGTTTGGCATATACTTCTCAGAAATACAGGCAAGCACGGAAGGGCTGTGGCTGACTAAGTTTGCGGACGACTACAAACTGGGTGCTATAATAGTGTCTCCGGCCGACATGGAGATCCTGCAGAAGGGCCTAAATGAGACTGATGCATGGTGTCAAAGCCATGGTCTCAAGCTAAATGCAAAAAAATGCGTAGTAATCCCCTTTGGAAAAAACAGAGTACCCGCAAACTACAACATAGGAGGTAATCCCCTGAAATCTGAAGAAGAAATAAGGGATCTAGGGACCCAAGTAGATAGTCACCTTTCCTTTGATAACCATGTTGCCAAAGTGGTTAGAAAATCCTTCTATGTGACCCATCTGATCATGAAAGGGTTCGCATCAAGATCTAAGGATATAATGGTGCCCCTTCTACTCTTCCCTCATCAGACCCATTATTGAGTACAATGCACCAATTGGAATGTACTTGGCTAGACATCTCCAGCAGCTGGCGAGACCACAGAGGTACCTAACCAAGAGGATTACTGGCCTCAGTTGCCCTATGCAGCACGATTGAAAAAGCTAAGATTGTTCTCTGTTGCATACCGCTTTCTCAGAGGCGATCTCTGTCTAACGTACAGAGCCATGTCCAACCCAGAATTGTTGAACATGCTCCATCTTAGCAAAACCAAATCTACTAGAGCTACACACTCTAGGGATATAAACCTCAACACAACAATGAATAGAACATGCTGCAGGGATAGATTTCCTTCGGAGAGACTTCCCTTATTATGGAACAGGGTCCCGATCTACATAAGACAGAGCCCCTCACTATCACTCTTCAAGAGGAACCTTGATGAGTGGATGGGTAACAAAGTTCATACCGGGGATCACACCAACAGCACTACTAGATAGGGGCCAAAGGTACTAGCTGCTAGTACAAGGGTCTAGGGAACTACTAAAGGGGCGGTGAATACCGCACAATGTGGCTGGGCTAATATATGCCTTCGGGCAGCTAGCCCAGTACCAACCTATGAACCTATAACTATTTTTGAATGATTTTCATTAATAAAGGCAATTCCATTTGTTAATTCTCCCATCTGTTAGTTTATTCCATACCACTTATTAATGCCAGTTGTTTAGTATTCTGATACAGCAGGCAGACTGTAATCAAAGCTTCTTGGGATCCGACCCTCTGGATCCATTAAGCTTCAGTACTGAGATAATGCTAACTCCCTAATCTGCAGGCCTGCCAAATCCCTGTAATTTAGTACGGAATTCATCCACTAACGTCATTAGCCTAACTCTGCAGTTCAAATTTGGAACGCTTTCAGCTGTATTCCGAGATGCTGCAGTAATCTCATCGGCAGAAAGTGAGCAACTGTACACAATTCTGTCCCAAATGTATGACTACCCTTACTTGCAGCTTTTTCAAATGTCTGTCACCCTCACTCAGTTCAATATTTAACCTAAATTACACAAACTACTGCCAGAGTTTTTTTTTTATGTTAACCAGGCAGGTGAACTAGACTAGGAAACCTTTTCAGTCATGATCACAGGGCAACACCACTACTTGGGAAAACCATAAAAAAACATCAGGTTAATCAGAGAAGTGAAGCCATTTAGCAATCGTTCAAAAGTGAACCAAAACAACTATGCCACACCAAGTAAGTGTTTGCATATATAATCTCTTAATATTCTCCAAGTTTATTTCTACACTCCGCATTTAATTCTTGAGGCAAGATGGGCCTGCTATGCCTATGTAGAAAAGTCTAAGCAAACAATGTATTAAGTGATCACCAGCTGCACAACTATATATGTAGAAGTGAAATGTTATGTATTTCTAATTCCAGGGAATGTATATTACACAAACACTTGCACACATCAGACACAACCTGAGAGCACAGTGCCAACAAGCAGGGCAAAGAGCGCAAAAGACCTAAAATATCAAGAGGAAAATAGTAATACATGTTCAGTACCACAACATTGCTTCATTAAGCACTATAGTGAAATGCAAATCGATAAAGTTCTGAAAACAATGACTAAATATACACAACAGTGGTGATAGATGGTGCAACAGCCAAGGGCAGTATCAATAAGGGAACAGGAATCATAGGCTCACAGGTATGTATAAGGCTAGCTGCCCTTGTGGATCATTTTAAGTCTAGCCAATTTCCCTTGGTGAGAATCAACCCCTGTACCTCTTGTCTGTTAAGTAAATACCTTAACTATTATGCTAACCCCTCAACTGTTATGGAGCTGCTGAGGACTAAACCCAAGTCCTCATACATGCAAAGCATGCGCTCTACCACTGAGCTACATCCCCTAGAAAAGAGTGCCCCATTCCCATAACGAAGTTCACCCCGGTCTGTTTGGGTAAAAAACAGGAATCATAACTGCTAGACCATACGGGACAACCCATATAAAGTACATGGCTATTTGGTCAGAGGCTTACTAACCTTTTCAAGGAGGACAGGGCTTGTAAAAAAAAATCAGGAATTCCAGGTGCTAACAATAATTTCAGGGGGGGGGGGAATGGCAAGCCTGAAACTTACACTGGCCAATATTATTAAACAAAAAGGGCATTTCATTCAGGAATGTCACAAAGAAGGTGACAGAAATGAAAACTAAGAGAAATGTATAGCACAGAGAAGCAAATGGCCAGTGGGGCAATGCAATAAAACAGGTGTAACACTGAAGAAATGGCAGCGGTAGTCAACTGTCCATGACACTGGGATCACACATACTGACTGAAGAATAAAGTTGAATAGGGAAGGCAAGAAACTGGCTGTCATAGATGACAGATAGGTGAGCATAAAATGAACAGTCAAGGTAAACTGGGACAGGTTTGGGGGTAACAGGATACGCATGTGGCAGTTCCACAAATGAAATAAGCAGAGGTGAGTTTAGAAAGGTGTTGCTCATATGTATCAACAGTGATGCATAAATATGCAATAAGTGTACCTGAAATTTACTTGTGGATATTAAAGGATTTTAAAGTGCATTTACTCCACCCTGATTTCCAGTGATTTCTTACTGAATACAGCTGGTGTGTGTCGCTAGATTTACTGGTTCACTTTTTCGCAGCTAAATATGCAATAAGGACAGAAAGAGGAAGACCTAGATGAACAAAAGCAAGGATTATATTCTATTCCCATGCTCCTTTTGTCCTTTTCTGTTCTACACATCTTCTGTCCTCTATGTATCTATCTACCTACCTACCCACCCGCCCTTTATTGACCAGGTTTGTCCCATTAGGCTAACAGCCTCTTTTTCAGGGGCGCTGCAAGGTGCTTTTTATACTACTAGGGCAGTGATGGCAAACCTTTTGGGCTCGGCATGTCAAAAATTCAGAAAATGCCTATCTTGAATCTGCTGGCGTATCACCACCCCCGACAAAAGGGAAACAATTCTTTACATATTCATTTACTTAAAAAAATACACTCCAATCATGTGCTGCTATGTATTAAAAATTAAAAGAAAAATCAGTGACTTACAATAGAGAAAACAATATGTGCACTGATAATTGGGCTTAAAACAGTGCACCAGAAAATTACCCTACTTTTAATAGTAACTTTGAATTGAACTGAAAAAAAAATATGGAACACATGGCATTTGATTAACATCAATTCATGACTTTTTTGTTGTTGAGTTTTAATAAATAAGTACAGGGTGACATATGTCTTATATTTCTATTCATTCAGTTTCTTTGAGAGCTGAATTGGCCCTAGTGGACTAATGCACTACACTTAGTTCAGAGGGTCCTGGGTTCGAGACTTGGCAGGGGTGAATATATGGGTACTGTAATTGTGGCAGAGTGGTTAAGGCGATGGAATAGAAATCCACTGGGGTTTCCCCCGCACAGGTTTGAATTCTAGCGATTATGTGGGTCCCTATTAAATTATCGAACGTTTCAAAGTTCAATGTCATATGGTCGACACCATATGATCAAAATTTGAAAAGTTTGAAGGTGAAAGGCAATGGCTCCATATGTGCAGAATGGGAAAATGTCCCTTTTCTGAAGTGCAGTGCAGTGTCGGAGTTGGTATATTTAAGAAGGGTGGGGTGTGGGAGGTGCAGGGGGGGCTTGCCCCCCTGCTCAGAGCATTGTGTTTTTTTTTTTTATTTTTATTATATATTAGAAGATTCAAGTTTTGCTCATATGTTGTTGAATATATGAGGTTCTAAATTTTGAAGCTTCGAATATATAATATAGATCCGATTATGCTGGTAACTTGGGTGGTGGTGAACACTGGTGTGTCACCCAAAACTTTGTGGTGTGCCACCTTTGATGAGTGTCACAGGTTCACCATCACTGTACTAGGGGAAATTTGTCCAGGGCATTAGGGAACATCCCCATTCTTTTCGATAGGTGAGATATTTTACATCCACCTTAGCTATGACCAATAGAAGCAGATGGAGCCTCGGTTTAACATTTCATTGATAGGATGACACATGCTGGAACACAGAACCCCCCCCCCCTTACACTGCACTACAACATCAGCAATCTACCTGGTGTGCAACTACAACCCACAGCCTCTTGCACCAAAGGCAAGTGTGCTACTGTTGTGGCACTGCCAATACATACTCGTAGATATGACAGACTATCTGATGCTTTATGCAATTTACATTTTTTACGAGTTCCAGGTTCTTAATGCAAAAAATTACTCATTAAATGGTGCCACATACAGTGCAGTTTTCTTGTCTATTTCCTTCCCTTCAACTTAAGTGACTAACAGCCATTTGAGTGCTGTCAGCAAAAATGACAAAACGTTTCCAACATTTTAATTTAAGCAGTATGGCTCTATAAATGTGGATGCCTGTGTATCTAACATAGCTCAGCTGCTTCCAAAGGAAGCTTCCCAGGCTTCTGGAATCTAGCTACTTTTTAAGTTTAATTCAAAAAGGAATAACAATTAGTTGGCAACAAAACCTTTAACGGGACACAGAAAGTAGGCATTCAGACTATCCGGGCCTGCTGCTGTATTCCAATGAAATGTAAAAGACCCTGATGATCCCCATTCAGCTACTACACTCAGGCATTCGTAAGGTGATGAAGTACTAGTTTCCTCATCTGTTGCTGAAAAACTCCCGTTACTAGAAAAGCTTTAGCAAACAAACAAACAAGTTATTAACTGATCCCTGTCCTTGACTGTTAATTACATGTTTCATATGAAAAACTCCAATAATTTTTAAAGAAATCTATCTTATCGTCAGCTGCATAAATCCTGAATTAAGTTCATAATTTGCCTTAGCCTTATAGTCTTGACATCCTTGTTGGCCTTTTAAAGCCATTTATGATACTGGAGAGGTTCCAGAAAACAACATATCAATGCTTCACTGTACGAGCTTATATGCCCTATTCCACCAAGAGAAGCTATTCTGTTATCTGGTGCAACAACATTGTTTAAAAACCATATGGGCTTCATGGCATTTACTACATTATTTTTAATATATTCCAAATATGATCTGAAGAACCTAGGGGCTAAAATCAGTTAATGACTGTAACATTAGGATGGAACAGAACAGCATCTAAAATATTGTGGTTCCTTCTACAAAAGCTAACATTCTGAGTGAATCCTACCCAAATGTTCAACATTGCTCAGTTGTGCATCTCAGGGGATGTAAAACAGCCCCCCCCCCCCCCCAAGTAAAGCATTCAGGTCATCAGTACTAATTTAATATGACGGACGGTGCAGTGGTGCAGCGGTAGCATTGTTGCCTCACATCAAGAGGTTCTCTGGTTTGATTCTCAGCTGGAGTGCCTTGTGTGTGGAGTCTGCATGTCCTCCTTGCATTCACGGGAGTTTACTCTGGGTGCTCCAGTTTCCTCCCACATTACAAAGACATGCATCTGGAGTGTTTCTCCCAGGGCCTCCGCTGAAAATTGGCTTTGTTCCAAGTCAGACTTTCCTGGTAAAAACGAAGTTATGTCTTACCATAACGTTCCATCTGTGTTGCTGATCTTCTTCCATTCATCACTGATGGGTTCGGTTCCGAGCCCTCGGAACTGAGTCGGCCTAATACCAAGCTCCCGTACATCAAAAACTCTCGAGCTAAGTTGCTACCCACAATGCCCTTCTCCCAGTTACCTCATATCGAGTTTGCATGCAACATATAGAAGTAAAAGCAGAGGCCATTTCTGCACAGGAACCCTAAAAACACCACAAGGACCCATTAAGATCCACCAGGAGCCTTTGGTGGGGGACAGAGTGTGGGATGTGACGAATGGAAGATCATCAACAACACAGATGGAACGCTACGGTAAGACATAACTTCTTTATCTGATGCTAAGGGTCTATATTAGAAGACCGAAGAAGCATTCTTTCGAATGCATCTCGGTCACACTTAAAAGGCTGAAAACGCAAAATATCAAAGCGGCTGTTAAGCGAATTCTTTCCCTGGGAAAGAATTTGCTTGGCCGCTTCAGTACTTTGCCGTTTTCTGCACTGTAGTGTGGTCTCGGAGTTGGTATATTTAAGTAGGGGGGGTGTGCATATCGGGGGGTGTGGGGGGTGAATCCCTCCACTTAATGTAATGTTTGAAATTGATTTTTTTTTTTTTTGTTGGAACAGCGATTTTTTTTCCCTGAGGGGGGGGGGGGTCGCTGTTCTGACACTTACACATTGTAAGCTTTCGCTTACATAGGGTCGATCAATCACCATTCCCTTTTTTAAGCGTTCAGTGATTTAATACAGACCCGTTGTTAATTTTCTTCCCATTCATCACTGACAGGACAAAATCCCAAGCTACGTGAAAACCTGGGTGGCCCTTATGGAAGAACATTCCTGAGAACCACTGAGCCAATGGCCGCTCTTCCCCTGGAGGCCATGTCCAATTTGTAATGCTTGATGAAAGTACGGGGTTTAGCCCAAATGGCTGCTGCGCAAATGTCGTCCATAGAAGCTCTGGAGTGAAAAGCAACTGAAGTAGCTATGGCTCTTGTCGGATGAGCTTTGATATTAACAGGTTTAGGTTCATTTGCTTGTGAGTATGAAAAAAGTACAGTTGTGTACCTACCATAAATGTAGATGTTCGAGTGTATTCACTGTTGCAGTCGTTACACTTGGGTTATCCTGCTGGCAGGCTACCCGCAGTCGGCCTGAATTCCAAAGTCCTGGACCGGCGTCGGTTGCTGTCGCCTCATCCCTGACGTCAGTGCGCCGGGGTATAAGATGCAGCCGACGCCATTTTCTTCAGGTTTTTCTTGCCCCAGATGTCAGGTGCCCCCATGAAGGTAGGCAATACACATTGCTTATATAAAACATACACTAAAATAAACAATACCTTCATCTACAAGCAAATACACCACATAGGTTGTAGAGGACAGAGAAGTATAGATAAGTCCCAGCAAAGAAAGGGGGATGGTGGGTGGGTAACCTGGACTACAACAGTGAATACAATCGAACATCTACATTTATGGTAGGTACACAACTGTACTATGTTCATAGTGTTTCACTGTTGCAGTCATTACACTTGGGTTGAATCCCAAAGCTGAGGTTGGGCAGCTCGGTCTAAATAGAATTAGGAGTGGCTATGAGGCCCTGCAGAACTGCAGTGGTGAAGCCTGCTCTGGATTTAGAGTAAAGAGGTAAGTGGTAGTGCTTGGTAAAAGTGTGCACTGAACTCCAAGTTGCAGACTCCAAAATTTCCTTGGTTGGTACTCCTCTGAAAAAGGCTGCTGAAGTGGCTGCTGCCCTGGTAGAATGTGGCTTAATATTCTTAGGCACTGACTTGCCATGCTGTGCATAGCAGAAACGAATACAGTGTCCTATCCATTTTGAAATAGTCTGTTTTGAAATAGCCTTTCCTTGTGATCCTGCAGCATATGCTACAAACAGTTGCTCAGTTTTTCTGAAAGCTTTTGTTTTGTCCAAGTAGAAGCGTAGCTGCCTGTGTATGTCCAAAGAGTGCAGAAGTCTCTCCACTTTATTCTGGGGATTTGGATAAAAAGTTGGTAAATTAATGGTCAAGAGCCACACTGAATACAACCTTTGGCATAAATGTTGGGTTTGTCCTTAGAGAAACCCTGTCTGGATGAAAAATGATAAAAGGTTCCACAGCCATTAATTGCTTGTGACTCTGAGATTCTTCTTGCTGAAGTTACTGCTAGGAGCAGGGCAGTTTTCCATGATAAGAATTTTATATCAGCTGTATTGGCTGGCTCAAAAGGAGGCAGTGTGATCTTTTCTAAAACAAAGTTGAGGTCCCATGTAGGTATCGGTGCTCTCCTTGGGGGTCTTATGTTTTTTGCCCCTCTCAGGTACTGTCTTAGCAGTGGATGAGAGAAAATAGGAGGTTCCGTATTGTAATGAGCCGAAGTGGCAGAGGCGTGGATCTTAATTGATGAGAAGGACAGGCCTTTGTCCAGCATCTCACTTAGCTATTGTAAAATCTGAGGAATATTTGGAACAAGTGGTTCAAGCCCTTGTGCCTGGTTCCAAGCACAGAATCTCTTCCATTTTTCTGCATAAGATTTCCTGGTGCTGGGCCTCCTGGCTTCCAAAATGACATCCATAACAGCTTTAGAGAGAGCTGCTATGGATGTCATTTTGGAAGCCAGGAGGCCCAGCACCAGGAAATCTTATGCAGAAAAATGGAAGAGATTCTGTGCTTGGAACCAGGCACAAGGGCTTGAACCACTTGTTCCAAATATTCCTCAGATTTTACAATACCTAACTGAGATGCTGGACAAAGGCCATTCATAACAGCTTTAGAGAGAGGTACCTTCATTGAAGGTGGTGCGTCAGGGCTGGCAACTTGGCACGTAAAAATCTACTGCCAATAATTAGTGGACCGTGTTAAGAGAAAAAGTTTTAAAACATACTGTTATTTGTCTTTTTCTCCCATCTAGCAAAATGAATATGCTATTTGCTGAAGTGTTGGTAAGAAAAGGTCATTGAACCATGTTTATTAAAGATGGGCTTTATCTATGATAGATGTAGTTTGCTTATGAACTTGAATAACACCGGTTTTCTATACTTCTGAATAAGAGTTAATTTACTGAGGCAGGCTCTGGAAAATTCCAGCTACCACTGTGGTTTTGAGGTAAACGTTCTACACTAACTGTGGTTTTGAGGTAAACATTCTACACTAGCTGTGGTTTTGAGGTAAAACATTCTTTTCTGAGGTAAATTGTGATCCTAGATGTTTTTCATAGCCAACTGTCAATTGTTCAATTGTTAGAAATGTAACAAAAGCTATTTTGGTTAGTAACAGGAAAGTATAAAAGATGATGTCAGTAACCAAGCTGATCAGATTGAGATCATCTTGGCCAACATGTTCCTGTAATCTGGTTAGCAGTTAATAAAGGAAATTTTCATCACCTGAGGCAGATGTGACTCGCTTGAATTTTTCTTCTGACATTTTGGTCCTTCAGACCGGAAACCTCTACGAAGATATGGATCAGACCGACAGAGAGACCGAAAAACCTGCACATGTGAGGGTTTCTCATCTTAAGATTCCCTCGACGGAAAGCCCTCCGACAGATTTGTCATTGGAAAGAGGCCGGCCGCTCTCTGATCCCTATCTGAGGGACGGTTTCTGAACCAACAAGGGGAAACGGGGTCTCATCTGTTTCAGGAAGGATGAAAATACCTTTTTTTTGTTTTAATTTAACCTTGTCGACAGGGGTTTTATTTTTAGTTAAGGGTGGGTAGGAATAATTGTTAAGATTATTTTGTTAGGATTACTTGTTATTTTTGTTAGGATTACCTGTTATTTTGTTAGGATCCCCGTTAAGATAGCCCCATTTTGTAATAAGCCCTGTAAAAATAATTTTGATGCAGTCCTAAAATATACAGTCCTAAAATAAGAAATCTAGGAAAACATGGGTTCAAGTTGCTGCAAGTGTGAGAGTGATGCCTGTTTAAATGTTGATGCTAAGTATATGAAAAGTTTAAACAAAAATAATGTTAAATTTTTGAAGAAGTGGAAGCTGAAATATGATTTTGATGGTACACTGAATAAGAATGCCTGTGCAAAATTGGTTAGAGATTTGAAAAAGGACGCAGGAACTAGAACTAAAAAGCAAAGACAATTGGGATTTCCCCAAGTACAAAAATGGTTAGAAGAAGCAAATAAACGAGCTATAAAAGAAAAACAGTGTCAGGAAAAAGAGAAAATAAATCAAAAGGGATCACTGGTGCCAAGTGGAAAAGTAGCTTTATTTTTAGATAAGGAGGATGAGCACACAGTTTGTATAGTACAAAGGCAGGCAACCGCCCCACCGTATGGTGAAATTCCTGCTGCCATACCGGGGGAACCTCCTCAATATCAGTCCGTTTATGTGGGATCTGTAAAGCAGGGTGGGTTATTAGCTGCTCAAGGAAATGTTGTGACCCCTCCAATTTACCCACAAATTCCCGTAGTACCTAAAGTTGCTTTGCAACAGGTAGACCAACCTATGCAGTTAAGGTCAGGACCAGCAGGGCAAGGACGTTGGGCTATTAAACTTTCTGACCATTCAGAAGCTCTTCCCTTAATACAAGTTGCAAACCCACAAGCAGGAGATGTTGGACAAGAACCATCTATTTTAGTTTATCGTCCCTGGGCTAGAGAGGATATAAAACCAGCTACGGATGGTATTCCTCATCCCAAGGTTAATTTTCAAAAGTTTTCTGAAGACATAGTTGGTATGCGTTTAAGTTATTATCTAAATGGTTTAGACGTAGAACAAGTAGTGCGACAAATCTCAGGTCCAGATTGCCATTTAGTTTGTGGTACTTGGACATGTAAGGCAGATGACGGCACTACATTAAAGCATAATTCTGGGGTGTTAGACACACGAGTCACTGATCTGTTAAAGAGAATTTCTGATAAGTGGCGTCCAAGAGCAGATTGGACAGTAATAAATCAGTGCATTCAAAATGATGATGAATCTGTAGATCATTATATTGTAAGATTGACAGAAGTGTTCAATAACCATTGTGGAATGATGATTCCGCAGGATCAGACTAATGATAGTCCGTATGAACAGCAATTGAAAAATGCTTTTCTTAAAGGTTGTAAGGCTCCAATAAGTAGTTTTATTACTAAGTACATGGTAGACCACAGAACATGTAGACTGCAACCTTTGTTTGAATATGCACGGCATGCTGAGCGACATTTTAATCTAAAAAAGAAAAAGTACAAGTGTTAGCAGTAGGGGATGATGGTGGGATATTCCTAGTACAGGACCAAAGGGGGCAAGGGCACCGTGGTGGCGTAAAAAAACGTGGGGGCCTGCAATGGGACACGTTAAATGAACCGGGTGGACATTCAGCCTATAGGGAAAGGTTAAAACGTGGAGAATGTTTTAAATGCGGTAGACGTGGGCACTTCGCTGCCGACTATGAAGAGTGGCAACATCCCCCACAGCTTATGAACAAGGGCTCCGCATGACTATATGATGGTAAAGAAAGGTGCCATCTTCTTTATGGGGATAATGAAGAGGCAGACACTCTCTACAATGAATGTCAGAAACACTCTAATGGAAGGGCGGGATTGTGACTGTGAAGTCATAAACCTGGCAAATTTGGGTATTGCTATGCATCTAGATCAGAAACCCATGATAGAGTTTTTGGTTGAGGGACAGAAGGTGGAGTTTTTATGTGATTCAGGTGCATCGCGTACACTTTTGGGTCCAGCAGTTCTGCCTCCGAACTGCGAAACAGATGAGTTTGTCCTTGTAAAAGCGGCAAACGGGAAAATTTATAAGGAATCACTGTCTCATCCTCTACTGTTCACAGATCCGCAAACAAACCAAACTGTTAGGTGTAGGGTAATTATATCAAAAGTTTGTCCAGTTAATTTGCTGGGAAGAGATTTGATGCATGTGTTTGGAATAGCGGCAATTCCCACACCTAAGGGTATTGAGGCAAAAAGGTTAGCGGATGGCTTAGTAGTACAGGGAGTACAAGACTTGTTTTACTGGTATAGCCTAGACTTGATTTCAGACGGCCCGGGGAGGGTTGATACAGAGTTGATCAATCTAGCTCTAAGTAAATCTAGGAGCGGGTCACCGCAGGTTGCGGCGCACTTACATTGTACAATGTTCTATAAGGCCCTTGGTCCGGATAAAGAATTTGAAAAAGAATTCTTTAAGCACAAGTGTGCAAGGATAATTTTGAATGATATGTTTTGGGATACGCAAGGTAATACAGTAGTAACCTGTACTTTGACTATGGAAATGAGTTCTTTAGATCGCTCAAGTTATAGCCCACATATCTCAGTTACTAAAGCAGTGGGGACACATTGGGTAGATTTGGCGAAAAAGGTAACGATTTGGAACACAATGTCTGAAAGTCAGTTGAAAGATCAACAGATCCAGGTACAAAGATTAAATTGGGTGACTTGGGCACGACCAAGTGTGCACCTCAGGGATGACAAAACAGAAATGGCATGACAAATCCTCCTAACTCAAGAGGAAGATAGTGCATTAAGTGCCTTACCTGTAGATTTATGGACAAAAGGTAAAGGAGATGTAGGACTAATGAAAACAGCAGGTAAAGTTTGTATAACTGCAAAGTCAGGTTTTAGACCTCGTAAGCACCAATATCCACTAAGTAAGCAAGCAGAGGAGGGAATTAAGCCAGTTATTGAACAGCTAAAACAGGTAGGAATTCTTGTTGAATGCCCAGATACACCCTGCAATACTCCGTTGTTTCCTGTAAAGAAACCGGATGGGTCATGGAGGTTGGTTCAGGATTTACAAGCAGTTAATTCGGCTGAGATCCCAAGAGCACCGGTGGTCCCTGACCCCTATACATTACTTAATGATTTACTACCTCAGCACAGATATTTTTCTGTCATAGATATAAGCAATGCTTTTTTCTCCATACCACTACACAAGGAGAGTAGATTTTGGTTTGCATTCACTTTCCAAGGTAAAAGATACACATACACCAGGTTGCCACAGGGTTATTGTCAGAGTCCGACAATATTCTCACAAGAAATGGCTGCGAATTTAGCTCAATTTGTTCCCCTAGAGGGAAGCCAGGTCCTGTTGTACGTAGATGATATTTTATTGGCCTCACCCACGCAGGAAAGTTGTAAAAAGGATATCCTAGTCCTTCTTAGTTTTTTAGCTGAGCAAGGACATAAAGTAAATAAAGAGAAGTTACAATTGTGGAAATCACAAGTAAAGTACTTGGGTTATTTAATCTCGCAGGAAGGTAGACAATTAGAAAATAAAAGAAAACAAGTAATTCTTGAAGCACCTATGCCTACGACTAAGCGGGAGATGATGTCGTTTTTAGGTGTGACTAATTTTTGTAGAAGTTGGATTCCTAATTATGCTGAAGAAGTAGGGCCATTGACCGCACTGATCTATGACACTCCCATGGCAGCTAAAAGTAATATACAGTGGACAGATAAGGCAATACAAGCATTTAATAGAATTAAGCAATTGATAGCAGGATCCTCTGTCTTGGGTTTTCCGAACTATTCTAAGCAGTTTGTACAAATGGTTGATTGTAAGGGAGGATATCTGACTTCGGTTCTGGTACAAGTACATGGGGATAAACAGAGACCGATAGCTTTTTATTCCTCCAGATTAGATCCTGTTGCAAGGGCATTGCCACATTGTGTTCAAGCTGTAGTGGCAGCCGCCATGGCAGTGCAAGCCTCAGCATCATTAGTTTTGTTTCACCCATTAAAATTGCGAGTTCCACATTCAGTAGCTACTATACTTTTGCAAGATAAGATAACCTTTTTATCTCCTAGTCGACATTTGTCATGTACGACAGTGCTGCTGACACAACCACATATGACCATAGAAAGATGTACTACTCTTAATCCGACGACACTTTTGCCGACTCCAGAAGAAGGTACTCCACACGTTTGTTTAGAGAGCATTCATGACAAAGTACTTCCCCGACCAGATTTAACGGATATTCTGTTGGTAGATTCTGATTTTGTTTTGTTTGTAGACAGATCAGCAAAAAAGGACAGTGTAGTATGCTTTTTCCACTGTGCATGTTTTTGCTCAACAATGGAAGAATAGAGGAATGGTTACTGCGACAGGCAAACCAATAAATCACAGAGATTTAATTTTACAGTTGTTAGATGCAGTGCAATTACCACTTCAGATAGCAATATGTAAATGTTCCGCACATACTAACAAAAAAGATCCTTTCTCCAGGGGAAATGCCCTTGCTGATATGGCTGCAAAAAAGGCAGCTCAAGAAAATGATTTGCTTTTACATGACAATGATTTAGAGCCCGGACACCTCTTAGACTTAGAGACACTAAAAGTAATGCAAACATTGACAACACAGAAAGAAAAATGTCATTGGGTGAAATATGGTATCACTCAACAGGATGGGTTGTATAGGGCATCAGATGGCAAAATGGTATTACCCTCAAACCTTTTTAGGTATGCTGCATTGGTTAGCCATGGACCTGCCCATGTAGGAGTACAGACAATGGTTCAAATAGTGTCTAAGGTGTTTTGGTGTAAAGGATTTTCAACCTATGCAAAGCAATTCTGTTTATCTTGTTTATTATGTGCAAAGTATCATGCTCAGGGGGGAGTTAAAAAATCTCAGCAGGCATTACCTACCCCTCCATATCCATTCCACACACTCTGTATGGACTTTATTGAGTTGACACCTTCAGAGGGCAAAAGATTCTGTCTAGTTATAATTGATGCTTTTTCTAAGTGGGTAGAAACTTTTCCAGTAAAGCATCCTGATGCACACACAGTAGCAAAGCTTTTCACAACAGAAATAATTCCCCGATTTGGCCTTCCAAGGCGCATTTATAGTGATAATGGGTCTCATTTTGTAAACCAGATTGTGCACAAGTTGGGTCAAGTGTTCCAAATTGATCTCAAGCACCATTGCGCTTACCATCCGCAGTCAGCTGGACTGGTGGAGAGACACAATGGTGTCCAGAAGAGTAAACTCCGCAAACTGATGGCAGAAACACATAGATCCTGGACTGCGTGCCTTCCATTGGCACTCCTGTACATGCGAATCTCACCCTCCTACAATGGACTTACACCATTTGAACTTTTGTTTGGGAGACCATATTACGTCCCGCAGTGGCAAGGATTGTTGCCAGGGGGGTGAGGATCTGGTGGATTATATGAAGAAGCTACTAAATGTCAAGTCTCTTGTAACCAATGACTCCTTTGCAGATTCCAGAAGTGAAACTTTGTTAAGCGTGGCACCCGGGGACTGGGTGTGGATCCGAATTGTGAAGAGAAAGAATTGGTCATCCCCCAGGTGGGAAGGCCCATATCAAGTACTTATCTCGACACCTACGGCTGTAAAGATCGCAGAGAGGACTTTGTGGATTCATATCACCCACTGTAAAAAACTTAAGACTTTTCCTTCTACCACTGATGTTGGTCAGACTCCATCGGACCCCTAAACGCAAAGTCTGACTACAGAGGAAGGATGGCCATGTTCAACTGGTACTTGATGATGATTTTGGTGGCGAAAGTAAATATGTCCATACGAGAAGGAACAGTTGTGAGAGAGAAAGGAATGGTGGTGCTGCAGGCGCAAACAGGTGTTACTACTATGTTCAAGGTAAAACTTTGTGAAGGAATTTTGGACTGTGCTAAATGGAACAGTAATGATTTCCTGACTCTTGCAAAATAGAGACTGTACGTCCTGGTCAAATGTTTGGTGGTCAACAGATGTGAATGGATGGGAAACAAGTGGTGCAGTGATACCAGAGAAAGATAAAAGCAGGCAACAAAGAATAAAAATTGCGCATTTCCAAGGTACTGAAGTAATTACTATAACCATTGTGTCACCACAAGAAAGTGATTCAGGAGTATATGGAATCGGAGTGTCTCTTCCAGTTGGAACTGATCCTTTGGGGACTCTCCAACTTAAAGTGCAAAGCCTTAAAAATGCTACAAGTAAAGCAGATTTTGCCTTCACAGAAGAAGAACAATTGTTACTCGAGACAGGATTCGTACACCATAATGAATGGTTATCTTGGGTTAGATATAGTACCCGAGAGGCACATCGTGAGAACTGTGTTTCTTGTGCTGAAGGTAAACAGCAACTAGCGACAGTCCCATTGATGCAAGCTGAAGGTAATCTGACGTGTCTGTTAAAGTTATTCTTCAACAAAACTGAAGATAAATGCAAAGATGAAATCCAGCGTTTTCCAGTCATAAGCAAAGTTGAGAAACCGCCTGCAGCGATTTCTTATCCAGGTTCGTATATGTGCATTTCCAGAGATGGCACAGGAAATAATTATGGCAATATGGGACAGAATTATTGCAATGTTACTGTGAATGGCAATGGAAATCCATTTCTAGAGAACCAAACTCATAGTTTGGCAGACGTATGGTGGTTATGTGGAGACAACAAACTCAGATCAAGGCTTACGATTCCCTGGAAGGGAACTTGTGCACTTGCAAAGTTAATTCTGCCATTCTACATTTTCCCAGTTCCAGCAAGCAATTTCGTAAGAGAACCTGAAATAAAGCAGAGGTGGTTGAATAAGAGAAAAAGAGAGGCACCGAAGCAATCCTTCGATAGCAGTGTCTACATCGATAGCATTGGCGTGCCTGATGAATACAAAGCAATAAACCAAATAGCGGCTGGTTTGGCATCCATCTTTGTCTGGATTCAACCCAATAAGAATGTGGACTGGATCAACTACATTTACTATAACCAGCAGCGTTTTGTGAACTATACCAAAGATGCATTGAAAGGTATTGCTGAACAACTGGAGGCCACTTTGCAGGTGGTATGGCAGAAGTGAATTGCGTTGGATATGCTCCTGGCCAAAGAAGGAGGAGTTTGCAGGATGTTTGGGACTTTCTGTTGTACATATATTCTGAATAACACTGCCCCTGATGGCAGCATCACTCGAGCTTTGAAAGGTTTGGAGATGTTATCCGAAGAATTGGCAGAGAACTCTGGGGTAAGTAATCCCTTTGCAGACTTTCTACAAGCGTGGTTTGGAAAATGGAGTCATCTCATCAGCAGTTTCCTGGTGTCCGTTGGAGTCGCTGTGGCTATCGTGGTGGTATGTGTTGCTGTTGTATACCCTGTATCAAAGGTCTTCTACAAAGACTGGTTGATACTGCTGTTACGAAGACGATGTACCAGCAGTTGCAACAGACTGGTGAAAGTGAATACATTGAAATGTGACTTTTGCAAATGTTTTGAAGTTTAAAAGTTTGTCTTGCAAATGAAGTAATGTATGCAAAGAAATACTTAAGTTTTTACCATATATTGCTGAAATAAAAAAAAAATAAAAGTGTTTTGAGGGGGGAAATGTTAAGAGAAAAAGTTTTAAAACATACTGTTATTTGTCTTTTTCTCCCATCTAGCAAAATGAATATGCTATTTGCTGAAGTGTTGGTAAGAAAAGGTCATTGAACCATGTTTATTAAAGATTGGCTTTATCTATGATAGATGTAGTTTGCTTATGAACTTGAATAACACATGTTTTCTATACTTCTGAATAAGAGTTAATTTACTGAGGCAGGCTCTGGAAAATTCCAGCTACCACTGTGGTTTTGAGGTAAACGTTCTACACTAACTGTGGTTTTGAGGTAAACATTCTACACTAGCTGTGGTTTTGAGGTAAAACATTCTTTTCTGAGGTAAATTGTGATCCTAGATGTTTTTCATAGCCAACTGTCAATTGTTAGAAATGTAACAAAAGCTATTTTGGTTAGTAACAGGAAAGTATAAAAGTTGACGTCAGTAACCAAGCTGATCAGATTGAGATCATCTTGGCCAACATGTTGCTGTAATCTGGTTAGCAGTTAATAAAAGAAATTTTCATCACCTGAGGCAGATGTGACTCGCTTGAATTTTTCTTCTGACAACCGGAGTTCCGCTGTGGCGACCCCTAACTGGGAAAAGCCGAAAGACATAACAACAACACCAACAACAGCTTTAGAGAGAGGTGTGTTCTGAGTGGTTATATTACCTGCCATGAAGCCAGATTTAAGGTTCTGAGTTGGCTGTGCAGGATCTGATTATTTTGTTGGTTCTTGAGGTAAAGTCCAGGCTGGGCCTTGAGACAAGCTCTTTAGGATTGGGTACCAGTGCTGGCATGGTGAGTCTGGAGCAATCAGAATAATTTTTGGCTTCTCTTGTCTGACCTTTAGGAGTACCTTGTGGAGGTGAGGCAGTGGAGGAAAGGCATAAACTGTCAGGGTTTTCCAGCTGAATGACAGAGCATCCACCTTCCATGCTTGTGTGTGATAAGTCCTTGTGCAGAATCTCTGTAGTTGGCAGTTGTGAGGGGAGGCAAACAGATCTATGTCTGGGCATCCCCATTTCCTTGTTATCATGTTGAAGACTTGTGGATCTAGTTTCCACTCGTGAGGGTCCATGAGGTTTCTGCTTAGTTCGTCTGCCAGAGTATCTGTCTTTCCTGGTAGGAATTGTGCTTGCATATGCACTTGATAGGTCAATGCTGTGTTCCACAAAGTCATGGCTTGCCTGCAGAGGGGGTAGGAATGTGTGCCCCTTTGCTTGTTTATGTACCACATGACTGTAGTATTGTCCGTCTTTAGCAATAGTTCTCCTGGATGGAGTAGATCCTTGAAGGCTGTCAGGGCATTCTGTACAGCTAGCATCTCTTTTTGATTGATATGAAGATGCATTTGGCTTGCTGGCCACGTGCCCTGAATACATTTTCCTGCCATGTGTGCCCCCCAGGCATAATCCGATGCATTTGTTGTTAGAGTCTGCCTGGCTATGGGTAAAGTGAATGGCTGTCCCCTGTTGTGGTGGCCAGTGCACACCACTGAAACTCCTGTTGCAGGCAGGGAATGAGAGTAATTATTGTTTCCAGGCTGAGGCAATGTTGAGTCCAAACACTTTTTAGATACCATTGTAGCTTCCTCATATGCAGTCTTGCATATGGAATTGGCAGGATGCAGGATACCACGAAGCCTAACGCCTGCAGAATTTTTCTTGCAGGTAACTGGGTTTTTGTTGCCATCATTTGGAAGTAGTGAGTCAGTTGCCTTTGTTTGTCTGGCGTGAGATAAGCCATCTAGGCAGTTGTATTTAAGCTTGCACCCAGGAATATTATCTCTTGAGAGGGCACTAGTTTTGATTTCTTTTTGTTTACTGTGTACCCTAGGCAAATTAGTAATCTTTTTATAAACGCCAGATGCTTTAGTAGAATGCCCTTGCTCTCTGCTTGAATAAGGCAGTCGTCCAAGTAGGGATATATTTGAATTCCTCTTTGTCTGCAAAATGCAATTACTGGTGCCAAGCATTTTGTGAAGACCCTGAGCGCAGTAGATAAGCCAAAGGGCAGTGCAGAGAATTGGTAGTGCATTGAGCCAGCTATGAATCTGAGGTATCTTCTGCAAGATTGTCTGATTGGGACATGCAGGTATGCCTCTTTGAGGTCCAAAGTTACGAGCCAAGCCTTCTTGCCCAGCATGAGCAGACGTTGTTGCAGTGTCAACATTTTGAATTTTGGAAAGTCCAGAAAAGTACTTAGAGTAGACAGGTCCAGTATTGGTCTCCAGGCTTTGTCCTCTCTGGGTACCAAGAAAAGTCTTGAGTAAAATCCTTGCCTTTGCTCTTGCTGTGGTACTCTTTGAATAGCCCTCATGTCCATGAGAGATGAAATTTGCTTTTGTGCCTCTGCCCATTGACCGTTTGGCAGGTCTGGCATACCTTTTCCTTTGGGAGGGTGTGAAAATGGAACCTGTAGCCCTGAGAAACAATATTCAGTACCCATTTGTCCTGGGTGATCATGTGCCAATTTTGTGAGAAAAGTGCTAGTTTCCCCCCTAAGGGTGCTGCCAAAAGGTAAGTCCTTGGCATTGGTAGTGGGAAGTCATTGGGACGGTCTCCTATATGGTTGTGATTTGTCTTCTCCGCCTTTGGAGGCTGAAGCACCCCATTGTTTAGGCCTGTATGAGCCTTGGGGCTGAGATCTGCCTCTAGGGCATCTGTATCTGCCTCTTTGTGGCCTGTCTGACACTGGAAAGGACCAATTTTTAGAAGGCCAGTTCCTGCTAAATCTGGGTGGCTGAACCTGTAAGAAATCATTTACTGTCGGCATTGATTTTGCTTTATCCACCATTTTCTTTAACACCTCTTCTGCCTTAACATCAAACAAAGCATCATGCTGTATTGGAGCATCCAATAATTTTGCTTTAACATGATCAGGCAGACTCTGTTCCTTTAACCAAGCATGCCTTCGAATGACAGAGCCTGTAAACTGTGGCCCTGCAAGAAGCCTCTAGTGAATGAAAACCACATTGCAAAGTATGCTTTCCCACTTGTTAGGCTGCATGCAATAAATCCAGCATTTCCTTGTTTTCAGGACATTCAGAGTTTGTCAGTATTTTCTGTTTTAGCAGAGACATTAGGTATGGCTGATATTTAAGCATGTGAAACTGGCAGTTTAAAGCCCTTACAGCTAGAGTAGCAGAGGTGTAAACTCCCCCCCCCCCATCTGTCCAGTGCTCTAGAATCCCTATCAGATGGAACAGGGTTTTTTGCAGTGGAAGCCTTGACCCCTTTGGGACCCTGAGATATAGTTTCTGGGTCAGCAGCAGGGTTTTTATAAAGACATTTATGTGACTCTGGAGCCATGTAGTGCCTATCTGGCTTAAACTAGTGCAGGGGGTAAAGCATCAGGAGACAGACTGGACTCAGAAAATACATCATCTACAATGTCTAGCACAGGAGGAATAGCAAGAGGTCTGTGTTGAGGCAATAAAAGAGAGTCTCTGAGCCTTTTCTTGGATTCTGAATAATATTGGCTCTTTTACTGACATGCATGGTGTGCAGGGTTTCCCCAAAAGAGTAGTCCTCAGGAGGAGAGGCTGAAGGGATAGATTCTTCAGCATCAGAGTCCTCATAGGGAGGAAGAGAATATCCCTGTTCTGAAGAGGAATCAGATGAAATAGAAACCTGGTCAGAGGAATCATAGTCAGTGCCTTGCCTAGGCCTTTTATCAGGAGGGGGATGGGAACCCCTGATCAAAGTAATTAGGTCCTCAGCCATTTTAAGCATCTGTTTCTTAGGCATGGATGACTGCCCAGGAGAATGCTGTACTTGTTTCTTTGCCTTTAAAGGTGTTTTAGACTTTGCCTTGGCTGTTGAAGTGGTCTTGATAGTAAGCTGTGTAGGTCTGAAAACACCCTCAGAAGCCGATGCCTGCTCAGTGACTCCGGACCCATCTGAGGAAATAGTTTCTGAAGGCCCAATACCTTGAGTTTCCAGAGGCCTAGTTGTCTCGACGTGGGAGTCGGAGGCGGCCTGTGGCTCTGAGGTAGTGGTGTCAGGGGTTGCGAAAGCACCTCACTGAGAACCGGCGACTGGCCTAGAAGAGGCTTCGTCGGTTTTGGACCTCGGATGCCTGTCCTTTTCTTTTTCCTTGCTCTTTTTATGAACTCCGGTCGTCGGTTGTTTCGACGGCATTATATAGTTAAACCTTCGGCCAAAGTAATGTAAGGCAAAATCGAACCGACGCTTAATAGTGCGTTGGTTAAATCTAGCACAAAACCAACAACTAGCAACGTCGTGGTCAGGGCCTAGGCAAGGAATACAGTAAGAATGAAAATCCTTATGAGGTATTTGCTTCCCACAAGAAATACAATTGTTAACTTTTACTGACATCGGTCTGGAGCAACTTTAGTGAAGACTTCGGATCTGAAATTCAATTTCAAAAATCTCAAGAGTCGGCCGACCGGCACTTGCGAACTGCTTTTGCTTCGGGCACCGTGCGGCAAGAAAGACTGAAGAAAATGGCGTCGGCTGCATCTTACTTACCCCTGGCGCACTGACGTCAGGGAAGAGGTGACGGCAACCGACGGCGGACCAGGACTTTGGAATTCAGGCCGACTGCGGGTAGCCTGCCAACAGGATAACCCAAGTGTAATGACTGCAACAGTGAAACAGGTGAGGAGAGGATTTCCTGCCTAGAAACTAACAGAAGTGGAGAAACTAAGATGTCAGCTTGAGAGTGGACAGATTTGGGGGAGTCAACCCTTGGGGGTGAGAGATTAGGTCCTGATGAGCATCCAGGATCCATGGAGGTTGTAATAGGTGAGGTCGGAGAACGGGGAATCACACTTGTCGAGGCCAGAATGGAGCAATAAGGATCACCTTGCATCTCAACTGAACTGCTTTCTTTAAAAATTGGGGTATCAAGGGCATTGGAGGATAAGCACCGAGGAGACTTGTGGGCCAAATGTGAGCCAAAGCGTCTCTCGGTGACTCCCCTTCTGGGGGAAAGAGGGAAAAGAAGCTGCTGCATTTGTTGTCTGAAGGAGAAGCAAAGAGATTGCAGCAAGGTTGGCCCCAACAGCTAAAAATGTCTGCAGTCACGTTTGGATTGAGAGACCACTCGTGTAGAAGGAGGATGCATCTGCTCAGCTTGTCCACAATCACGTTGGAACTCCCCGAGATGTGCGTTGGTATAAGAAAATGGTTGGAAGCTATCGCCCAGTGCCAAATTCTCATTGTCTCTCGAGATAGGGAGTAGGATTTGGTCCCTCCTTGCTTATGTACCAGACTACTGACATATTGTCCGATTGAACTGCAATCGTTCCTGATGGAAGAAGCAGATGTAGTGCCTGCAATGCCAACAGCTCCGCCCTCAACTCCAAAACACTGATACGCAAGTTGGCCTCTAAGCTGGACCACGTGCCTTGGACGGTCTTTCCCTGAAAAGGTCCCCCACCCACCCTATAAGGGAAGCGTCCGTGGTCACAGTGGTGTTGGGTTGAGGAATCTGGAAGAGGCAACACCAAAGATTTTCGTCTGGCCTCATCCACCAAAGAAGATCTTGCTTGTAGGGATTGGTGATGAGGATCAGTGAGTTTAGGGGGTGAAGATTTGCCAACCACTGGGACAAATGGAGCCATTGTAAAGTACAGTTGTGTACATTTACCATAAATGTAGATGTTCGAGTATATTCACTGTTGCAGTCATTACATTTGGGTTATCTGCTTGCAGTAGCCCTCAATCGGCCTGATTATCAAAGTCTTGGGTCCTGCGTCGGTTGCTGTCTTAATCTTCCGTGACGTCAGGTAGTCAGGGGTATAAAGCAGGGAGTCGACGCCATTTCATCAGTTTTTCTTGCCCCAGATGTCAGGTGCCCCCCTTAATGGGAAGCAATTAAATATACACACACACACACACACACACACACACACACACACACACACACACACACACACACACACACACACACACACACACAAGGTTATACCTTTAACAAAATACAAATACACCAAAAAGCTTTTAAGTATAGTAGAGGAGAATAGAGGTATAGCTAAAAGAAGTCAGGGGGCTGGAGGGAGGGTAACCAGGACTGCAACAGTGAATACACTCGAATATCTACATTTATGGAAAGTGTACACAACTGTACTATGTTCTTCATGTTTCACTGTTGCAGTCATCACATTTGGGTAGATTCCCAAAGCTAAGGATGGGAGGAGGAATTCAGATAGCATTAGGACCGGCTAAAAGGCCCAGAAAATTGGCAAGTGGTAATGCTAGGTGAAAGTATGTAATGAACTCCAGGTAGCATCTTCTAGGATGTCTCTGGTAGGGACAACCTCTGAGAAAGGAGAGGTAGATGCAGCCCCTGGTTGAATGGGGTCTAATAGGGGATTAGACCCCATTCAACCAGGGCTGCATCAGGTTTCCATGGTGCTTATAGCAAAAATGAATGCAATGGCCTATCCACTTACAAATGGTTTGCTTCGAAATAGCCTTCCCCTCTGCCCCTGTAGCAAATGCCACCGGCAGTTCAGATTTCCTTTGAGGTTTAGTCCTGTCCAAAATCTAATTTGTCTGCGCACATCTAAGGAGTGCAGTATCCGTTCCCCTTTGTTCTGTGGATTAGAAAAGAAGGTTGGCAAATGAATGGACTAATTAAGAGCCACACTGGATACCACCTTGGCATGAAAGAAGGATTGGTCCTGAGGGACACCCTGTCCGCATGAAAGATGATGAAAGGCTCCACTGCCATAAGGGCCTGTAATTCAGATACCCTTCTTGCTGAAGGGATTGCTAAAAGGAAAGCTGTTTTCCAAGAAAGTAATTTTAACTCTGCAGTTGCAGCTGGCTCAAAAGGAGGAAGAGTGAGTTTTTCTAATTCAAAATTAAGGTCCCAGGCTGGAGTTGGGGCTCTCCTGGGTGGTCTTAAGATCTTGGCCCCTCCAAGGAACTGCCTGAGCAGTGGATGAGAAAAGAGGGGTGGGTTCTGTGTTGTAATGAGCTGAAATAGCTGAGGCATGAATTTTGATGGAGGAAAAGGAAAGGCCCTTGTGAAGCATCTCAATTAAGTACTGAAGAATCTGAGGTAAATTGGACGCTGCTGTGGCCATCCCTTGAGCTTGGTTCCAGGCAAAGAATCTTTTCCATTTTTCAGCATAAGATTTTCTAATAGTAGGCCTCCTTGCCACCAAAATGACATCCAACACTTGTTTACTGAGGGATGGTAACGGTGAGATTAGGTAATTAGCCAGGCTTCCAGGTTCAGGGTTTGAAGCTGGGGGTGCAGAATCTGGCTCTCCTGCTGAGACAGCAGGTAGGGGTCTGAGGTAGGTGCCATGGGGCCAGCTGTGACACAATGCGCAAGAGGGGGTATCAGTGTTGGCGTGGCCAGTCTGGTGCAATCAGTATCATCCTTGGTTTGTCCTGTTTGATCTTTAGTAGTACTTTGAAGAGGAGAGTCAGAGGAGGAAAGGCATAAACTGACAGATTTTTCAGCTGAAGGACAAAGCATCCACTTTCCAAGCTTGATTGTGGGGAGTCCTTGTGCAGAATTTGTCCAATTGGTAGTTCTGGGGGGGGGGGGGTGAACAGGTCTCGCTCTGGGGTCCCTCATTTGTTGGTCAACATGTTGAAAATCTTTGGTTCCAGTTTCCATTCGTGTGGGTCCATGAGATTTCTGCTTAGTTCGTCTGCCAGTGTATTTAGTTTTCCTGGCAGGAACTGAGCCTGAAGATGCACTTGGTAGTTCAAGGCTGTGTTCCACAGAGCCATGGCTAGTCTGCAGAGGGGGTAAGAATGGGTACCACCCTGCTTATGTACCACATCATAACAGTGGTGTTGTCTGTCTTTACCATTAAAGATCCTGGACGAATGTGGTCCTTGAAGGCTGTCAGAGCATTCTGTACAGCTAACATTTCTTTTTGATTGATATGCAGGTGCATTTGACTTGGGTTCCATTTGCCCTGAATGCACTTCCCTGCCAGGTGAGCCCCCCATGCATAGTCTGATACTTCTGTTAGGGTTTGGGCAGCAGGGGGTAGACTGAATGGTAGTCCCTTGTTTGATGGCAGGCCTCTGCCCACCAAAGGAATTCTAACCGTAGGCAAGGTATGATAGGAATCATTGCTTCTAGATCCTGAGAATGATGACACCATAGGCTTTATAGATACCATTGTAGTTTCCTCATATGCAGTCTTGCATATGGAATTAGTAGAATGCAAGAGGCCATGAACCCCAAGGCTTGTAGTATTTGCCTTGCAGATAGCAGGGTTTTTGTGGTCACTAGTTTGAAGTAAATTGTCAAATGAATCTTTTTCTCTGGCGTGAGGAAAGCCATCTGGAAGTTGTGTTCAAGCTTGCTCCCAGGAATATAATTTGTTGACAGGGTACCAAATGTGATTTATTTTCGTTTATGGTGTACCCCAGACAATTTAACTCCTTTTGTACAAATGACAGATGATTCAGAAGTATGTCCTGGCTTTCTGCCTGAATTAGGCAATCGTCCAGGTATGGGTATATTTGAATATTTCTTTGCCTGCAAAATGCAATTATTGGAGCTAGGCACTTTGTGAATACCTTGGGCACAGTAGATAAGCCAAAGGGCAGTGCAGAGAAAGATAGTGCATGCAGCCTGCTTTGAAGCATAGGTACTTTCTGCAAGATTCCCTGATTGGGATGTGCAGGTAGGCTTCCTTTAAATCCAGTGCTGCCAACCAGGCACCTTTGCCTATCAAGGGAAGCAACTGGTGAAGAGATAACATCTTGAATTTTGGAATCACCAAAAAGGTGTTTAGGATAGACAGGTCCAGGATAGGTCACTGTGTGTTATCTTTTCTGGGTACCAGAAAAGTCCTGAGTAGAAACCTTGTCCCTTTTCCTATTCTGGTACAGTCTGAATGGCCTTTAATTTTAAGAGAGAGTACTTGCTTTTGAGCCTCTGCCCACTGATTTGGGGGTAGATCTGGCCAACCGTTTGTGGTTGGTAACGTGTGGAAGTGAAATCTGTATCCTTGGGAAACTATGTTTAAAACCCATTTGACCTGGGTAATGAGTTCCCAGTTTTTGGCTTGCAGAGCAATCTTTCCCCCTAAAGGAGCAGTCAGTTGAGAAGTGCTTGGAAATTTTAAAGTCAAGTCCATGAGACAGCTTACCATAGGGGAGAGTCTTACTACTCCCTGATTTTGAAGTGGGAGCTCCCCCACTGCTTAGTCCTGTGCATATCCTGGGACTGAAGCCTGGGTGTTCTGCTGGTTCTGGGTTTGAACTGAGAAGGCCTGGAAGAGGCAGGAAAGGACCAGTTTTTTTGAAGGCCAATGCCTACAAATCAAGGCGGCTGCACTTGTATGAAATCTTTAACAGTTTGCATAGATTTAGCTTTTTCCTCCATCTTTTTAAGAACAACTTCTGCTTTGTCACCAAACAGGAGGTCCTGATTTAAGAGAGCATCCAGCAATTTAGTTTTAACATGATCTGGCAAAGATTGCTCCTTAAGCCAAGCATGCCTTCTAAGTACAGACCTGGTGACAGCAGCCCTGCAATATGCCTTGAGTGAATGAAAATCACATTGCAAAGTATGTTTTTCAACCTGTTCAGCAGAATGCATTAAAACCTGTAAATCCTTATTTTCAGCACAATCAGGAATCAACATAATTTTCTGTTTAAGCAATCCAATAATATGCTGCTGATACTTCAACATATGAAACTGGCAATTTAAGGCCCTGATGGCCAAAGTTGCACAGGTGTATACATTCTTACCCCATCTATCCAGGGCCCTGGAATCTCTATCTGAGGGGGTAGGATTTTTGGCAGTAGTAGCCTTAATGCTCTTGGGTCCCTGTGAATTGGTCTCAGGATCCGTAGTAGGATTTTTAAAAAGGAACTTGTGAGAATCAGGAACCCTGTAATATCAATGAGGTTTTCCTGGGAGCAGAAGGTAAAGACTCAGGGGCCAAGCTAGATTCCGAAAAGGCATAGTCAACAATGTCCAGCACAGGAGGGATAGCTAAAGGCCTGTGTTGGGGCAGAAGTAAGAAATCTCTAAGCCTCTTTTTAGAATCAGAGTAATCCTGGCTTTCCCAGTGAAAATGCTCCCTACGAGTATGCAAGGTTTCATCAAAAGAAAAATCCTCTGGGGGAAAGCAGAGGGAATAGAGTCCTCTGCATCAGAATCCTCATAGGTTGATAAGGGTAAATCCTGGTCACCAGAGGAGACAGAAATTTAAGTATCATAAGCAAATTCAGTCCTAGGTCTCTTAGAAGGGGAAAGTTGGCTTCCCCTGATTAAAGTAATAAGGTCTTCAGCCATTCTTATCATTTGTTTTTTAGGCATAGAGGCCTGACCATGCGGTCAGGCCGGTTTCCTAGGCATGGTTCGAGTTTTAGGCCTAGAAGATGGCGTCTGTTTAATATGCAAGTCAGTAGGCCTGACTACACCCTCAGAAGCCGGTGCCTGCACAGCGGCTTCGGACCCATCCAAGGTAGAGACATCCGCAGGTTCCACAGTTGAAGCATCTCGCGGCATACCAGACTCCGAATGGGTCTCAGTAGAGGCCTGCGAATCTGAAGTAGCGGGAATTAGGGGCTGCGAAAATGCCTCTGAGTACCAGCGAACTGGCGACTAGCTTAGGAAAAGTGTTGTTGGCAGCTTTGGAACTAAGCAGCCCGTCTCTGTCTTTATCTTTGTGTTTTATCGGAATATCGTTAGTCGGGTGGCTTACCGAAGACATATCTGGATAATTGAACAGAGTACCAAAATATTTAGAAGCGAAAATGTACAGACGAATAGTTTGTGGTTTAAATAAGGCACAAAACAGTGAGGTACGTCGTGGTCAGACCCTACGCAAGGAATACAGTATGAATGAAAATCTTTATGATGTATTTGCTTTCCACAAGAAATACACTTATTGACTTTTACTGACAAAAAGTTTCCCCAACGGGGTACTTAGCTTTAGTTGAAGACTTCAGTTCTGAAACTTGAAAATGAAAATTTCAGGAGTCGGCTGACCGGCACTTGCAAACTGCTTCTGCTTTGGCCACCGCACGTAAAGAAAGACTGATGTAATGGTGTTGGCTGCATGCTTTATACCCCTGACTATCTGACGTCATGGAAGATGAGACGGCAACTGACGCAGGACCCAAGACTTTGATAATCAGGCCGACTGAGGGCTACTGCACACAGATAACCCAAAAGTGATGACTGCAACAGTGAAACACGAAGAACATCAGTCTCATATGTAATCTTGCCAGAGGAACAATCAGAATGGCTGCAGTCATAGACCCCAAAGCCTGGAGAACTTCTCTTGCTGACACCCTTCTTTGACAGAGTATCACTTGCACTTGTAATTTTAACCTCTGCAGTCTGTGAGCCGGAATGTTCGAGTATTGAAAACTGCCCCTATAAATTCCAACTGTTGGGTAGGTTGTAGACTGGATTTTTCCCAGTGGACTGTGATGCCTACAAACTCTGCCAGTGAGAGAGTGTAGCGGAGGGCTATGGTCAGGAGACGCTTGGTGGGGGCGGAGAGGAGACAATCGTCTAAATATGGAAACACCTGCAATCCTTGAAGTCTCAGATGAGCGGTCACCACTGCTAGGCATTTCGTGAATGGGGGCAGTCTAGAGACCGAATGGCAGGGCTCTGAACTGGTAATGATGACTGGCTCCTAGCCGGAAGCGAAGTAGACTCCTGGAGCATTTGTTCATTTTGATGTGGTAATATGCATCCTGGAGATCTATCGAGCACATCCAAACATCCTCCCATAAAAAAAGGGAGAATGGATTGTATAGTGACCACATGGAATTTGGTTTGAACCACTGACTTGTTCAGATGGCTGAGATCCAAAATGGGCCTCCAGTCCCCGGTCTTTTTTGGCAACAAAAAGAATCTTTAGTAAAAACCAGATCTGCACTGATCTGCGGGGACTGGTTGGATGACTCTTTTTTGAAACAGCTTTCTTATCTCTGAAGCCGCTTCTTTCCTTTGACTGGGTGGAACATCGTGAAGGTTCTTTGTAGGTTTTGGGCATGATATTAGAGAGATGTAATAGCCTCTGGTGATTATCCTCTGCACCTACCGATCGTTTGTAATACAGTACCAGGCAATTTGGTGCAGAATAAAACGAGCCCTGACTGCTTCCAGAGGAAAGCAATCGGGCAACTCTTCAGGAGCATTGATAAGACCGCCTGGAAAATGAATCCCTGGAGTCTTGATTTCGGGGCCCCCTCTGCCCCTAAAAAGGTGTCTTCCACCAATGGAACCCCCTCTGCCTCTGGGGGAATCCTCACCACGTGCGTTGCGGAAAGGACCTTGAGATTTTTTGTGCCATATTTTCCCACTCCTCTGGTTCCTGGAAAAAGAAAGTACAGTTGTGTACACTTACCATAAATGTAGATGTACAAGTGTATTCACTGTTGCTGTCATTACATTTGGGTTATCTGCCTGCAGGTAGCCCTCAGCCGGCCTGAATATGAAAGTCTTGGATTCCTGCGTCGGATGCGGTCTCTTCTTCCATGACGTCAGGGGTATAAAACATGCAGCCGACGCCATTACATCAGTTTTTCTTGCCCCAAATGTCAGGTGCATCCATAATGGGAAGCAATTATATGTTAGGTTACACGTCCAACAAAAAGCAAATACACCAGAAAGCTGAAATACACCAAACAAGAAGGAAGGCAGAGCCAAGAGAAATCAGGGGGCTGGAGGGAGGATAACCAGGACTGCAACAGTGAATACACTCGAACATCTACATTTAAGTAAATGTACACAACTGTACTATGTTCTTTGTGTTTCACTGTTGCAGTCGCTACATTTGGGTTGATTTCCAAAGCTAAGGAAGGGAGGAGGCACTTCGAGAGCATTAGGACAAGCTATTAAGCCCTGCAAGACTCCAGTGGCAAAACCAGCTCTGGATTTGGAAAAAATAGGCATGTGGTAATGCTTGGTGAAGGTACGTACAGAGCTCCAGGTAGCAGCTTCTAGGATGTCCCTGGTAGGGACTCCTCTGAGGAAGACTGTAGAGGTAGAAGTGGCCCTGGTGGAATGTGATCTTATCCCCCTGTGGGATAGTTTGTCCCATGGTGCTTACAGCAGAAATGAATGCAATGGGCTATCCATTTAGAAACAGTTTGATTTGAAATAGTCTTCCCCTCTGCCCCTGCAGCAAAGCCAACTAGTTTTCTTTAATTTTTCTTGCCCCAGATGTCAGGTGCCTGCAGAAAGGTAGCAAAGGTAGCAACAATATATATATATATATATATATATATATATATACACATACACACACACACACACACACACACACACACACTCATCTGGTCGACAAGCATGTACACCCCCCCTAACTACATATATCAACTCCAGGGTCGCACAACATTGGGGAAGGGGGCAAATCTGCCTGTCGACCAAATGAATTGTCGACCAAATGAGATTCGATCAAATGGCTTGTCAACCATCTCAGGTAGACCCATAGATATATATATATATATATATATATATATATATATATATACTTACACATACATATATATCCATGCAGCAATACAAACTTTACCTTCATCTACAAGCAAATACACCACATAGGTTGTAGAAGACAGTGAAGGAAAGAAACTCCAGAATGATAGGGGGATGGTGGGCGGGTAACCTGGACTGCAACAGTGAATACACTCGAACATCTACATTTATGGTAAGTGTAAACAACTGTACTATGTTCTTCAGGTTTCACTGTTGCAGTCATTACATTTGGGTAGAAACCCAAAGCTATGGATGGGAGGCTGGAGCTAAACAGCATTAGAGGCGGCTATAAGGCCCTGCAGATCTGCAGTGGCAAAGCCTGCCCTGGACTTAGAGTAGACAGGCAAATGACAATGCTTTGTAAAGGTGTGAACAGAACTCCAAGTAGCAGCCTCTAAAATGTCTTTGGGTGGTACTCCTCTGAGAAAGGCTGCTGATGTAGCTGCAGCTCTGGTGGAATGAGACCTAATGCCCTTGGGCACAGGTTTGCCATGGTGTAAGTAGCAGAAACGAATGCAGTGGCTTATCCACTTTGAAACAGTCTGCTTTGAAATAGCCTTTCCTTCTGATCCTGCAGCATATGTCACTAGTAGTTGGCTCAGTTTTTCTTAGAGCTTTAGTCCTGCTCAAGTAGAATCTTAGTTGTCTGTGTATGTCCAAGGAATGCAGAATTCTCACCCTCTTGTTCTGTGGATTTGGATAAAATGTTGGCAGATGAATAGTTTGGTTAAGAGCCACACTGGAAACCACCTTAGGCATAAATGAAGAATTGGTCCTCAGAGACACCATGTCTGGGTAAAATATGATAAAAGGCTCCACAGCCATGATGACTTGTAGCTCTGAGACTCTTCTTGCTGAAGTAATTGCTAGGAGCAGAGCTGTTTTCCATGATAAGAACTTTAGTTCTGCAATAGCAGCTGGTTCAAATGGAGGCAGGGTGAGCTTTTCCAACACATAATTGAGGTCCCATGCAGGTATTGGTGATCTTCTGGGAGGCCTTAAATTTTTGGCTCCTCTAAGATACTGTTTTAGTAAAGGATGTGTAAAGATTGGTGGCTCTGTATTGTAATGAGCCGAAATGGCAGAGGCATGGATTTTTATTAATGAGAAAGATAGGCTTTTATCAAGCATCTCAGTCAAGTATTGTAATATCTGAGGAATATTAGGCTCTGCTGTATCAGTTCCTTGTGCTTGATTCCAAGCACAGAATCTCTTCCATTTATTAGCATAAGATTTTCTAGTACTAGGCCTTCTGGCTTCCAAAATGACATCCATCACAGCTTTACTTAGAGGTGTTGTTTGCATAACTACATGATCAGCCATGCTGCCAGGTTCAGTGTTTGGAGCAGATTGTGCAAGATCGGATTGTTTTGCTGGGACAGTAGTTGAGGTCTTTGAGGTAAGGTCCAAGCTGGGTATTGAGACAAGTTCCTTAGGATTGGGTATCAGTATTGGCATGGCCAGTCCGGGGCAATTAGTATCATCTTTGGTTTCTCTTGTCTGACTTTTAGTAGGACCTTGGGAAGAAGATGCAGAGGAGGAAAGGCGTAAATGGATAGTTTTTTTCCAACTGAAGGATAGGGCGTCCACTTTCCATGCTTGTCTGTGGATAAGTTCTTGTGCAGAATCTTTTCAATTGATAATTTTGAGGAGAGGCAAAGAGATCTATGTCCGGCCTCCCCCATTTCTTTGCTATCATGCTGAAGACTTGTGGATCTAGTTTCCACTCATGAGGGTCCATAAGGTTTCTGCTTAAATCGTCTGCCAGAGTATTTTGTTTTCCTGGCAGGAATTGAGCTTGTAGATGCACTTAAGTCAAAGCTGTGCCCCACAATGTCACAGCTAGTCTGCAAAGGGGGTATGAATGCGTGCCCCCTGCTTGTTTATATGCCACATAACCGTGGTGTTGTCCATCTTTATCAGTAGTTGTCCTGGATGAAGTAAGTCCTTGAAGGCTGTCAGGGCATTTTGAACAGGTAACATCTCCTTTTGGTTGATATGCAGATGCATTTGTTTTGGCGTCCATATGTGCTGAATTCATCTTCCCACCAGGTGGGCCCCCCATGCATAATCTGATGTGTCTGTTGTTAAGGTTTGGCTGGCAGGGGGTAGAGTGAAGGGCCCTCCCATGTTTTGGTGACATGCCTTTGCCCACCATAGAAACTACTGTTGTAGGCAGGGAATGAGAGGAATAATTGTTTCCAGACTGTGACAATGTTGACTCCATAAACTTTTTAGGTACCATTGAAGTTTCCTCATATTCACATGGAATCAGTAGAATGCAGGATGCCATGAACCCCAAAGCCGTCAGAGTTTGTCTTGCAGATAACTGGGTTTTTGTTGCCATCAGTTTGAAGTAAGTAGTCAGTTGCCTTCGTTTGTCTGGCGTGAGGAAAGCCATCTGGGCAGTTGTATTCAAGCTTGCACCCAGGAATGTTATCTTTTGAGAGGGTACCAGTTGTGATTTCTTTTCGTTTATTGTGTACCCTTAGGCATGTTAGAAGCATTTTCACAAACGCCAGATGCTGAAGAAGAATGTCCTTGTTCTCTGCTTGAATGAGACAGTTGTCCAAGTAAGGATATATTTGTATACTTGTCTGCAAAAAGCAATTACTGGTGCCAAGCACTTTGTAAAGACCCTGGGCGCAGTAGATAAGCCAAAGGGCAGTGCAGAGAATTGGTAATGCATTAAGCCAGCCTTGAAACTGAGGTACCTTCTGGACGATTCCCTTATTGGGACATGCAGGTATGCCTCTTTTAGGTCTAATGTCACCAGCCAAGCATTCTTGCCCAGCATGGGCAGAAGCTGCTGCAAAGTTAGCATTTTGAATTTTGGAATGTCCAGGAATGTGTTCAAAATTGATAAATCCAGTATTTGCCTCCAGGCCTTGTCCTTTTTGGGTACCAAGAACAGTGTTGAGTAAAAACCTAGTCCTTTTTCCTGTTCTGGTACTGGCTGAATAGCCCTCATATACATGAGGGACGTAACCTGTTACTATGCCACTGCCCATTGATTTTTTGGAAGATCTGGCCAACCATTTGCCACTGGCAAAGTATGGAAATGGAATCTGTATCCCTGTGATACTATGTTTAACACCAACTTGTCCTGGGTTATTAACTGTCAATTTTGAGCAAAAAGTGCTAATTTTCCCCCTAAGGGTGCTGCAAAAAGGTAAGTGCTTGGTGATGGTAGAGTGAAGTCAGTGGGACTGTTTTCTGTAAGGTTGTGCTTTATCTCCTCCAGATCTGGAGGTAGAAGCACCCCATTGCTTTGACCTGTAAGAATCTTGTGCCTGGTATCTAGAACCTTTAGGGCGTCTGGATTTGCCCCTTTGAGCTCTGTCAGACACAGGAAAGGACCAATTTTCTGTAGGCCAGTGTCTACTGAATCTTGGTGGTTGCACTTGTAAAAAGTCTTTTACAGTTTGCATACATTTAGCTTTGTCTTCCATTTTCTTTAAAACCTCTTCTGCCTTAACACCAAACAGGGTATCATGCTCTAAAGGTGCATCCAGTAATTTAGTTTTAACATGATCAGGCAAATTTTGCTCCTTTAGCCAGGCATGCCTCCTAATCACAGATCCAGTAACTTCGGCCCTGCAGGAGGCCTTTAAGGAATCAAAACTACATTGCAAAGTATGCTTTCCAACTTGCTCAGCTGCATGAAATAATTCCTGCAATTCTTTACTTTCTTTACTTTCTGCACATTCAGAAATCAACATCATTTTCTGTTTCAGCAATCCCATAACATGCTGATGATATTTGAGCATATGAAACTGGCAGTTTAAGGCCTTAAGGACCTAATTGCCAAAGTTGCAGATGTATAAACCTTTTTTCCCCATCTGTCCAGTGCCCTTGAATCTCTGTCAGAGGGGGCAGGATTGTTTGCTGTTGAGGCCTTAACTCCCTTTGGACCCTGTGAAATAGTTTCAGGATCAGCAGCAGGATTTCTAAATAAAAATTTGTGTGAGTCAGGGACCTTGTAATATCTGTCAGGCTTGCTGGGTGCCGGAGGTAAGGAGTCGGGAAGTCAAGCTTGACTCCGAAAACACATCAACCACAATGTCTAAAACGGGGTATGGCTAAAGGCCTGTGCTGAGGGAGAAGGAGGAAATCCCCCAACCTCTTTTGATTCTGAGAAATCTTCACTCTCCCAGTGAAAATGCTCCCTCAAAGTATGCAAGGTTTCTCCAAATTAATAATCCTCAAGAGATGATGCAGAAGGGATAGATCCCTCTGCATCAGAATCCTCATAGGAAGGTACAGATAATTCCTGATCAGAAGAGGACTCAAGAAACAGAAACCTGATCTGAAGATTCATAACCAGTGTCTTGCCTAGGCCTCTTATCAGGAGGGGGTTGGGAACCCCTAATCAAGGTAATTAGGTCTTCAGCCATTTTGATCATCTGTTTTTTAGGCATAGCGGCCTGTGCACGTGGCTCATGGGTCAGTTTTTTAGCTTTAGACGTTGCTTTTGTCTTTGGTTTTGCAGCTGTCGGTTTTATATAAAAATGTTGAGGCCTGAATACACCCTCAGAAGCCGGTGCCTGCTCAGCGGCTCCGGACCCATCCGAGGGAAGAGACATTCGTGGGTACAATACTTTTAGAGTATCACGCGGCGTGCCTGACTCCACATGGGTCTCGGTAGGGGTCTGCGACTCGAAAGTAGTGGTTATAAGGGGCTGCGAAAGCACCGCACCGAGTACAGGAGAACCGGCGACTGGCTTAGGAGAAGCTTCGTTGTCTGTTTTGGACCTCGACGGTCTGTCTCTGTCCTTTTCTTTGCGTTTTTTGTGTACTCCGGTAGTCTGATTGCTATCCGACGACATTTCAGGGTAGTTGAATCTGTTTCCAAAATATTTTGAGGCAAAAATATACCGACACTTAATAGTACGTTGGTTAAATCTAGCACAAAACCGACAGCCAGGCACATTGTGATCAGGGCCTAGGCAAGGATATACAGTATAAATGGAAATCCTTATGAGGTATTTACTTCCCACAAGTAATACAATTATTAACTGTTTCTGACATTGGTAAGGAGCAAAAAAAAACTTCCCCAACAGGTTACTTAGCTTTAGTGAAGACTCTGGTTCTGGAACTCAAACACGAAAATTTCAGGAGTCGGCCGACCGGCACTTGCCAACTGCTTCTGCTTCGGACACCGCGCAGTAAGAAAGACTTAAGAAAATAGCGTTGGCTGTTTGTTTTATACCCCTGTCAACTTGAAGTCATGGAAGAGGAGACAGCAACCCAAATGTAATGACTGCAACAGTGAAACACGAAGAACATCTGAGCTTGTAGGTGCACTTGGTAGCTCAAGGCTGTGTTCCACAGAGCCATGGCTAGTCTGCAATGAGGGTACGAGTGGGTTCCCACCATTTTATGTACCACATAACTGTGGTGTTGTCTGTCTTTCCCAGTAATTGTCCTGGAAGGATGTGGTCCTTGAAGGCTCTCAGAGAATTCTGTACAGCTAGCATTTCTTTTTGGTTGATATGCAGGTGCATCTGACTCGGGTTCCATTTGCCCTGAATGCACTGGCTGCCAAGTGAGCCCCCCATGCATAGTCTGATGCGTCTGTTAGGGTTTGGGCGGCAGGGGGTAGTTTGAAAGGGAGCCCCTTATTGAGGTGGCAGGCCTCTGCCCACCAAAGGAACTCTATCTTTATACAAGGAATGATAGGAATCATTGTTTCCAGGTCCTGAGAATGTTGGCACCATAGGCTTTGTAGATACCATTGTAGTTTCCTCATATGCAGTCTTGCATATGGAATTAGTAGAATGCAAGAGGCCATGAACCCCAGGGCTTGCAGAATTTTCCTTGCAGATAGCTGGGTCTTTGTGGCCAGTAGTTTGACGTAGGCTGTCAAACTTGTTTCTCTGGCATGAGGAAAGCTATCTGGGAAGCTGTGTTCAAGTGTGCTCCCAGGAGGGTACTAGATGAGATTTTTTTTTCATTTATGGTGTACCCCAGTGAGGTTAGAAGTTTCTTTACAAATGCCAAATGTTCCAACAGCATGCCCTGGCTTTCTGCCTGAATCACACAATCGTCCAGGTAAGGGTACATTTGAATATTTCTCTGCCTGCAAAATGCAATGGCTGGAGCTAGACACTTGGAGAATACCCTGGGCGCAGTAGATAAGCCAAAGGGAAGTGCAGAGAACTGATAGTGCATGGAGCCTGCTCTGAAGCGTAGGTATTTCCTGCAAGATTCCCTTATTGGAATGTGCAAGTAAGCTTCTTTAAGTCTAAGGATGCCAACCACGCATCTTTGCCCAGCATAGGAAGCAGCTGTTGTAAGTGTTAGCATTTTGAATTTTGGGATTACCAAAAAGGTGTTTAGAATAGAGATGTGCAGGATAGGACGCCAGGAGCCGTCTTTTCTGGGTACCAGGAAAAGTCTTGAGTAAAAACCTTGTCCCCTTTCTTCTGCTGGGACAGGGTTGGACAGCCCTGATACTTAGAAGAGAGAGAACCTGCTGTTGAGCCTCTGCCCACTGATTTGGGGTAGGTCTGGCCAACCGTTTGGGGTTGATAAGGTGTGGAAGTGGAATCTGCATCATTGGAAAGCTATATTTAAAACCCATTTGTCCTGGGTAATGAGTTCCCAGTTTTTTGCATGCAGGGTGAGCTTTCCTCCTAAGGGAGCAGGCAGTTGAGCAGGGCTTGGAATGGTTAAGGTTACGTCATTGTGACATTTTTCCATAGAGGGGTGTCTTACTACTTCCAGCTTTGGAAGTGGGAGCTCCCCACTGCTTAGGCCGATGTGTAGCATGAGACTGTAGCCTAGGTGGTCTGCTGTTCCTGGGTTTGGACTGAGAAGGCCTGGAAGAGACTGGAAAGGCCCAGTTCTTAGAAGGCCAATGCCTACTAAATGTGGGAGGCTGTACTTGCAGGAAATCAGTTTGCATAGATTTAGCTTTTTCCTCCATCTTTTTAAGGACGACTTCTGCTTTGTTGTCAAACAGGCGGTCTTGGTTTAAGGAAGCATCCAGTAATTTCGCTTTAACATGATCTGGCAAGTTTTGCTCCTTAAGCCAAGCTTGCCTTCTAAGTATAGACCCAGTGACAGCAGCCCTGCAAGATGCTTCTAGAATCAAAACCACATTGCAAAGTATGCTTACCAACTTGTTCAGCAGAATGCATTAAATCCTGTAATTCTTTATGTTCAGCAAAGTCAGGAATCAACATCATTTTCTGTTAAGTAGTCCCATAATATACTACTGATACTTTAACATATGAAACTGGCAATTTAAGGCCCTAATGACCAAAGTAGCAGAGGTGTATACCTTCTTACCCCATCTACCAAGGCCCTGGAATCTCTATCAGAGGGGGTAGGGATTTTGGCACCAGCAGCCTTAATGCCTTTTGATCCTTGGGAACTTGTCTCTGGATCCACAGTAGGATTCTTGAAGAGGAACTTGTGAGAGAGTCAGGTATACTCTGTAATACCCATCAGGTTTTCTGGGAGCTGGAGGTAGTGTCTGGGCCCAGGCTAGATTCCAAGAAGGCATCATCTACAATGTCCAGAACAGGAGGGATAGCTAAAGGCCTGTGTTGAGGGAGTAGTAAGAATTCCCTAAGCCTCTTTTTGGAGTCAGATTAATCCTGACTTTCCCAGCGGAAATGTTCCCTAAGAATGTGCAAGACTTCACCAAAAGAAAAATCTTCTGAAGGGGAAGCAGAGGGAATGGAATCCTCTGCATCAGAATCCTCATAGGTAGATAAGGGCAAATCCTGGTAATCAGAAGAAACAAAAATTTCAGAATCTTGATCAGAAGAATCAGAAGGAAAATCAGTTCTAGGTCTCAGAGGGGGAAGGCTGGCTTCCCCTAATTAAAGTAATAAGGTCTTCAGCCATTCTAAGCATTTTTTTTTAGGCATATGGGCCTGACCATGCAATGTGGACGTTGGTTTTCTAGGCGTGGGTCGAGTTTTAGGCCTTGATGAAAAAGATGGTGTCTGTTTGAAATGCAAATCTGTAGGCCTGAATACACCCTCAGAAGCCGGTGCCTGCACAGCGGCTCCGGACCCATCCAAGTTAGAGACATCCGCAGGTTCCATATTCGAAGAAGCATTTCGCGGCATACCAGACTCCGAACAGGTCTCAATACAGGCCTGCGAATATGAAGTAGCGGGTATCAGGGGCTGCGAAAGCGAGTACCGGCAAACTGGTGACGAGCTTAACGGAAGCATCGTCGGCAGTTTTGGACCTATGTGGTCTGCCTCTGTCTTTATCTTTACGTTTTTTTCGAAATATCAGTAGTTGGATGGCTTACCGAAGCCATTTCTGGATAGTTAAACAGAGTACCAAAATAATTTGCTGCGAAAATTGACAGATGACGAATAGTTTGGGGGTTAAATAAGGCACAAAACCAACAGCGAGGGACATCGTGGTCTGGGCTAAGCAAGGAATACAGTACGAATAAAAATCTTATGAGGTATTTGCTTTCCACACGTAATACAATTGTTAACTTTTACTGACATCGGTTAAGAGCAAGAAAAAGGATCCCCAATGGGGTACTTAGCTTTTTTCGAAGACTTCGGTTCTGAAACTCGAAAACGAAAATTTCAGGAGTTGGCCAACTGGCACTTGCAAATGGCTTCAGCTTCGGGCACCGCGCGGCAAAAAAGACTGATGTAATGGCATTGGCTGCATGTTTTATACCCCTGACAACTTGACATCATGAAAGAAGAGACAGCATCCAATGCAGGAATCCAAGACTTTGATATTCTGGCCGTCTGGGGGCTACCTGCAGACAGATAACCCAAATGTAATGACTGAACAGTGAAACACGAAGAACAATGTTGAGGCTTGGAAAAACATAGGCCAACAGCAGATAAGGTCTTTCCATCCTGCTTAGTGTGTCCTTTACTTTAGAACCAAACAAGGACAATGGTTCAATAGGGGCATTCAAAAAGGAGGACTTGAAGGAGTCTGGGAGGTCACAGATGCGCATCCAGGCATGACGTCTCATGACTACGCCTGCACTCGCAGCTCTAGCCACCTCTTCGGTAGCGTGGGAGAGCAACCTCATGGACAGGTTGGAGATACACTCAAGGGTGGCAAGTTGAGAGGCAACCTTGTCCCGTGCCCTGTCAGAGACTTGACCTGCGAAGGCTCCATAAAGTTCGGAGATCAGATCCCTTTGGAGCATTGTGAAATGTGCCAACTAATTCAGAGACCTAACTGCAAAGGTCGCTGAAGTAAAAGCTCAGTTCCCTAGTCTGTCCACAGCCCGGGACTCTTTTTTTTTGGGCGGGTGGACAGTAGGACTTTCTTCCGCAAGGTCCTTTTTAGTTGTTGCCGCCACCACCATAGCATCTACTGGCAAACCTCTAGACCAATGGGGTGTTCCTCTGGTGGGGAAAGAAACTTGTCTGGTCTCCGGGGAATAGCCTCAATAGAATCAGGGTTCTTCCACGCACGCTGCACGACGAGCTGGACTAACTCGTCAGCAGGTGGGATCACCCAAGAAGTAGAAGGCTGAGAGCGGAAAGCATGCAGGAAGACTGACTCCTCCATGGAATGGTTGGAGGGCTTCCAGCCACCCCTCTGTTTCAATATTTCCAGGATCAGGAGGTGACCATGAGGACCCATCCCCATCACCGTAGTCCATATCCTCTGTGAGAGACTCCTCCGGAGAGTCAAAGTGTTTCCTCTTACATGCCTTCTTCTGAGGGGGTTCTTCGGTGGGAATGTCTGAAGAAGACTCTGAAGGAAATTACCCTGAACTGGGGTTTCCCAAGGATTGTGCTCTCGGTGTCCTGGGGAGGTGGCCCATGGTAGCTGTAGTTCAGGGGGAAGATCCGACATAGGAGGAGTGCTTCCAGAAGCAAGCACCCTCTCCATAACCCAGAAAGCAAGTAAGACAATCTCAGAACCGGGGTCACACCCCACTCTGTCAGACCCACTCTCGGGGATGGAGCCTCAAGCAAGATCGGGGCAGGCGTTGCCCCCCCAATCTGAGGACGAAACCGATAAAAAACTTGGAACCGTGCTCAGAACCGGGGGTTTCGACCTCCAACCATGAAACTGAGGAAGGGACGGTTCAGATGGAACCGAAACCCAAAGGGGAGGCCTCGGAACCTTAGTGAGGGTCACTGTCAGCACTGAGGAAAGGGTTCCCACCATGGACATCGGAGCTATGGGCTTCGGAACCAATGGATCCGAGGGAGGATCCTAAGTGGGAGTCCTGGGAGCAGTAGACCCAAACCCCAGAGTGGGATGAGTCTTAGAAATGTTTGTTATCCCCTGGCTGTCAACAGCTGGTCCAGCGGGCGCACCACATCGAATTCAGACAGCCTCCAGGTGGACCTTACAGACACTCCCGAAGGGGAGTCAGGCCAGTCCAGAAAAGGGCTATAAGCCTGGCCTAAGAATGGGTCCAATGAGGGAGAGTACTGGATTCGTGGTGTTTGAATTGTCGGCACCGAAGACTATAACTTAGAAACAGGTAACAGAGGGACTAACAGTGTCGAGAAAGGACTCGCTGCCGAGGAGGCACTCAGAGTTGTGGTAATTACTGGCTCCAAGGGAATCATTGGAACAGTCTTCGGTACGGCGAAAGGTGAAGTCAGTGCCGAGACTATCGAAGACAATAAGGTTGGAGCCGTAGTCGTTACAGTAGTTATGACTGGTGCCGTAGATGGTCGGTGCCAAAGGTGGTGCCGACGTCAAAGTTATAGTCAAGTCCAAAGAGGCAACTGGAGCGGATCTTGGAACAGAAGCAACAGGAATATTCAGAGCCAAGGAAGCAATCTTGCGTTCAGTAGAAGATTTGCGGGCCTTGTGTTTGTGGGACTTGCCCTTATCACCAGCCGGTAAAGAGGGATCGGAATGTGGACATTTTTTGTCCTTCACTGGAGAGGTTAAGACCTCAGACACAGAAAGGGCCTCTGAGAAAGGTGAGGACAACAGGCCTTTCAAGATAAGTTTGTTTTTTCTCTCATTCAGCGTCCACTGACAAACTCAAACAAATCTGACAAGGAGGTTTCCCAAAAAGGTGGGAAACCCCCCGAAAATAGACACAATCATCATGTAAGTTGCTGTTGGGGAGTTTGCCATTCCCTTTTTTCTCAGACATATCCAGTAGACAAAAGGAAAACAAATTACTGCTAGAAAGTAAATACAAGAAGTAGAAAAGGTAGATATCAATGATGGTATCAAACAATACCACAAGGGTAGGAGAGGGCATTACCAACGATGGTATAAAGAATACCCGATTGGTAGAGCTAGATAGAGAAATAGGGTAGAGAAAAAAAAAAGTTAGACAGGAAAAAGTTTCAAAACACAGTAAAATTTGTAAAAATATAACACTTAGCTGGCGAGCTAGGTGAAACGCTGCTATATGGCTGCTCAGCAAACGAGATCTGAGATAACTGGGAGAAGGGCGTTATGGGTAGCAGCTTAGCTCGAGAGTTTTTGGTGTACACGAGTTTGGTATTAGGCCAACTTGGTTCCAAGGGCTCAGAACCGAACCCATCAGTGATGAATGGGAAGAAGATTAACATCATCAGATCAAATGTTAAATAAATAAATAATTTGTGTTATGTCAGAGGTAAAATCATGTTGCTGAGAAATATTCAAAGATGTGCTTTTGTAAAAACTTGTAACTGGGATTCCAAGTTTGTCACCAACGATGTTTACAACTTGTATTTCTGCACTTCAGCTGTGACATATTTAGTTTGCCATTAATGATGCTTAGCACTATTATTACTGCATTTAAGCTGCTATTTTACTTCCCCGTCACTGTTTAACAAAACAAAGGAAGCCAAACAAGCCAATTCTCTCTACACTGTTTCCTTTTATACCACAGTGCTGACAATTGGATTTCACATGTGCAAACACTGTGCTAAATATGTCTCCACTCTTCAAGGGGTAGTCTTAGACTAACTGGTGACTGGAAGCCACAAGGCTTGTGACAGTGTAGCTAGGCTGGATTGTTTCTGTGCTGACGTTATCTCTCTACTGAACATGCATCCTGGGATGCAATCCTACAGCAGCACGCTCCTGTGCATGAAACACTTCTCTGACACCATGGCATACAGTGACGGGATCGTACATGACACTTGGGTAAACTGGGGATCACTTAGCAGCCCTGGCACTGGAAGAGCCAGGCACGGGTTAAGAGTGAAAAGACAAAAGGTGCTAGTCTTTTCTGAGGGAGGGTGAGCGCATTAACTCAAGGCCAGACTGGATTGGCATGATTTCCCTGGCAGACAGGGAAACCACCTGTGTGCTTCAGTGGTAGAGGTGGGGGTCATCTGAAGGGATAGCCCCTTGCAGAAGTGAAGGGATATCTTTCACTGCACTGCACATCCTCTTCCTGCTGTAAGCTGAAAAGTGTAGGGGCATTAGAGCCAGAAAAAAAAATATGCCCAATTGATAGCCCTTCCCAGATGACCCATCATAGGAAACAAATGGTTCATTGACCAGAAGATAGCTCATGATCAGAAGGCAGTGCTGGCAAAGTGAGAAAAAAAAACACTCCTGTACATGTGACACTTAGCATATGCACAGAAGCTAAAGTCATGCCTAGCCAGATGGCTCCAATCTATGCAGAGCTGAACGCCTACCTCACCACAAAGAGGAGACCCAGTCATTGGCTACTTGTTCTCCTCTCTATCACCCTGCCAACCTTTCACCCCCACCACACCTTTAGCACAATCTCAGTCACAGACACAAAAAAAAAAAAACTTGCACCTATGTCAGCAAACTGACTCTGTTCTATCAGACAGAAAGTGTAAAGACCCTCCACCCATTAGGAGGAACTTTACTATACACAAGGAAGCCAAAAGCCAACAACTTTCAAGAACATTAAGTGATGTCCTGTTACAGAAGGTTTTGTCTCTCTCACATGCGCCCAAGTAATCTAGCAAGAAAAAAGGAGGTCTGAGTCCAGAGGTACTGCCGCAGGACACCTCATTTACAAATCCATGAACCTAATCCTGATAAAGCTGTAGTCGGAAAAATCGTGCTGTTTCTCTTTTCCACACTCTAGCATTAAAAGATGCAGTGCACCTTTCCTTTTGTTTTCTTTAAAGCCACAAATGAATTCTCCTCACTACGTCAACCAACATCCTAGATTTTATTAACTTAGTGCAAGTAGACTGGTTTAAAAGAGTACTTTTTAGTCACAACTTCCTCAAGAGAGCAATAAACAATGCATGTACATAATGCAAACATGAATGCAGTGCAGGAAAACAAACCAGATTAATTATTCAAATTCAAAAAAGCAGGAATGCTATCCAGTATGCAAGTTCAGCTACATAAATCAGCGGTTCAAAGAACAGCTGGCAACAAGTGAATAGCAACATAAAGAGTTAACAGCTTATATTAGATGCAAACATTAGCACCAGCTGTCAAGTATCCAAAACTGCACAAAGCTGCACCAGGAATATCTTGACTGTGAAGCAGAAAAGCTAGACGGGGTTATGTTTACTTTTGATATTTTAACCATGTAAGCAGGCAGACTTAAAACAGAATATTTAAGCTTTGATCCAGGTGAAAACAAGCAATGACATGCAAAATAAAAACAAATAAAAATGATAAAATATAAAAGGTTCAGAGAGTCAAAGCCTGAACGATACAAATAGCATATACTGCTTATATAACAGGTGGTATCCCTAAAGCGTTACATTCCTCACATTTTACAGTGGTTTGGTAAATAAGAAATCAAGTGCTGGGAACAAAAGTGTAAGGAAGTTTGCCTCATATTCTGCAGCAAATATGGAGAAGGATCTAACTGCACTAGGGAATTCTGAATTCTGCAACAAATATGAAGGATTTAAATGCACTAGGGAATTCTGAAAACAAAATGCAAACAGAGAAAAGAAGCATGAAACGACCTTGTCTGTTGAAGAGTAGTATGCAGCACAAAGTACAGTTTTGTACCTACCATAAATGTAGATGTTCGAGTGTTTACCCTGCTGCAGTCATCACACTTGGGTTATCCTGTCGTCAGGCGGTCCCGCAGTCGGCCGGAATTCCAAAGTCTTGGTCCGGCGTCGGTTGCTGTCGCCTCTTCCCTGACGTCAGTGCACCAGGGGTATAAATAATGCAACCAACACCATTTTCTTCAGTTTATCTTGCCCCAGATGTCAGGTGCCCCCAAAAAGGTGGTCAGAAATTAGTACCAAATGGAGTAACCGCTGCACAAACGCAAAATCTCTTCAGCTATAAACAAATACATCAGTAAGGTATAGAAGAGATTTAGCCAGTAGATCAGAGGGGATGGAGGGAGGGTAACCTGGACTGCAGCAGGGTGAACACTCGAACATCTACATTTATGGTAGGTACAAAACTGTACTATGTTCATCGTGTTACCCTGCTGCAGTCATCACACTTGGGTTGAATCCCACAGCTAAGGAAGGGGGGAGGTATCATAGAGGGTTAGTGGAGGCTATAAGGCCCTGCAGAACTGCAGTGGCGAAGCCTGCCCTGGTCTCAGGGTAAAGAGGTAGGTGACAGTGTTTGGTAAAGGTGTGTACTGAACTCCAAGTTGCAGCTTCTAAAATTTCCTTGGTTGGAACCCCCCTGAGAAAGGCTGTAGAAGTAGCTGTTGCCCTGGTAGAGTGGGACCTAATGGTAGCAGGGACTGGTTTCCCATGATGGGTATAGCAGAAACGTATGCAGTCACCTATCCATTTAGAAATGGTCTGTTTTGATATAGCCTTCCCTTGAGAAGCTGTAGCATAGGATACAAAGAGCTGATCAGATTTTCTGAAAACTTTAGTTTTGTCCAAGTAGTAACGAAGTTGCCTGTGAATGTCCAAGGAATGCAGGAGTCTCTCACCTTTGTTCTGTGGATTTGGGAAGAAGGTGGGTAAGTGGATGGCTTGATTTAAAGCCACACTGGAAACCACCTTAGGCATAAAGGAAGGATTAGTTTGTAGAGAAACTCTGTCTTGGTGAAAAATGAGGAAAGGTTCCACTGCCATTAGTGCTTGTAGCTCTGAGACTCTTCTAGCTGAAGTTATTGCTAGCAGCAGGGCAGTCTTCCATGATAGGAACTGAAGATCTGCAGAGAAAGCTGGTTCAAAGGGAGGAAGCGTTAGCTTTTCCAGAACAAAGTTGAGGTCCCATGTTGGTGTAGGAGCTCTCCTGGGTGGTCTAATGTTTTTTGCCCCTCTGAGGAACTGCCTTAGAAGAGGATGTGAAAATAAAGGTGGATCCGTGTTGTAGTGAGCTGAAATAGCTGAAGCATGGATTTTAATGGAGGAAAAAGAACGTCCTTTATGCAACATCTCAGCTAAATACTGTAGAACATGAGGCATGTGAGGCTAAATTATGTCTTGGCCTTTAGCTTGGTTCCAGGCAGAAAACCTTTTCCTTTTGTCCGAATAAGCCTTCCTGGTGCTTGGCCTCCTGGCTTCCAGAATAACATCCAGAACTGCTTGGGAAAGAGGAGCTGGTTGGATGTTTAGTAGATCTGCCATGCAGCCAGATTTAAAGTTTTGAGCTGGCTGTGTAGAATCTGATTGTTTTGTTGTGTGAGCAAATGGGGGATTTGAGGCAATATCCATGGTGAGCTGTGGGCCATATTTCTCAATAGCGGGCACCAGTGCTGGTGTTGGCCAGTCTGGGGCTATGAAAATCAGTCGTGGTCTCTCCTTTTTGACTTTCAGAAGAACCTTTGTGAGGAGAGGCAATGGAGGGAAGGCATATACTGTCAGGTTTTTCCAAATGAAAGAGAGTGCGTCCACTTTCCAAGCTTGATGGTGAAATGTCCTTGTACAAAATTTTGTTAGTTGATAGTTTTGAGGACTGGCAAACAGGTCTATGTCTGGAAGGCCCCATTTTTGAGTTATCATTGCAGATATTTGTGGATTTAGTTTCCACTCGTGGGGATCCTTGATGTTTCTGCTGAGGTCGTCTGCCAATATGTTCATCTGTCCTGGCAGGAATTGAGCTTGTAACTGAACTTGGTAAGCCAGAGCTGTGTTCCATAAGATCATTGCTTGCCTGCATAGAGGGTAGAAATGTGTACCCCCTTGTTTGTTTATGTACCACATTACTATGGTGTTGTCCGTCTTTATTGCAAGTTGTCCTGGATGTAATAGATCCTTGAAGGCTGTCAGAGCTTTCTGTACAGCTAGCATCTCTTTTTGATTTATGTGCAGATTTCTTTGATCTGCAGTCCATAGGCCTTGAACGCATTGCCCTGCCATGTGTGTCCCCCAGGCATAATCTGAAGCATCTGTTGTGATAGTTTGCCTGGCTGGGGGCAAGGTGAAAGGCTGACCCTTGCTGAGGTGACATGTCTGTGACCACCATAGAAATTCCTGTTGTAGGCAGGGAATGAGAGATATCATTATGTCCAAGCTGTGGCTGTGTTGAGACCATACGCTTTTTAGGTACCACTGTAATTTCCTCATATGCAGCTTTGCAAATGGTATTATTAGTATGCAAGATGCCATGAAGCCCAAGGCTTGCAGAATTTTTCTTGCAGTTAATTGGGTCGTTGTTGCCATTGTCTTGAAATATTGAGTCAGTTGTAGTTGCTTGTCTGGCGTAAGATAAGCCTTCTGGGCCGTTGTATTCAAGCTGGCACCCAGGAATGTCATTTTTTGTGAGGGTACTAGTTTTGACTTCTTTTCTTTTACTGTGTACCCCAGGCAGTTTAGTAGATGCTTTACAAAGGCCAGATGATGTAAGAGAATGTCTTTGCTTTCTGCTTGGATGAGGCAGTCGTCCAGGTATGGATATATTTGAATTCCTCTGTCTGCAGTATGCAATTACTGGTGCCAGGCATTTTGTGAAGACTCTGGGCGCAGTAGATAAGCCAAAGGGCAGTGCAGAGAATTGGTAATGGGTTGAACCTGCAATGAAACGGAGGTATCTTCTGCAACTTTGTCTGATAGGGACATGCAGGTATGCCTCCTTGAGGTCCAACGTTACTAGCCATGCTTCCTTGCCCAACATGGGAAGTAGCTGCTGTAGTGTTAGCATCTTGAATTTGGGTACTTGTAAGTAAGTAAGTGTTTAGAATTGAAAGGTCAAGAATTGGTCTCCAGGCATTGTCCTTTCTGGGCACTAGAAAGAGTCTTGAGTAAAATCCTTGTCCTTGCTCTCGAGTAGGTACCAGTTGAATGGCTCTCATGTCCATGAGAGCTGTAATTTGCTTTTGTGCCTCTGCCCATTGATTTTGTGGCAGGTTTGGCATTCCTCTTTTCATTGGCAAGGTGTGAAAGTGGAATCTGTATCCTCGTAAAATTATGTCTAGGACCCATTTGTCTTTTGTGACAATGTGCCAGTTGTCTGCAAAAAGTGCTAGTTTTCCCCCCAAGGGGTCTTCCAAGAGAGCATTGCTTGGCCAGATGAGGTGCAAGTCATTGAGTTTGCCTTCTGGTGGATTGGGACCGGTCTTCTCCTCCCTTTTGTGTTGTAGTGCCCCATTGGCGAGGTTTATACTGGGCTTGTGGTTGTCCTCCGCCCCTTGGGCATCTGTATTTACCCCTCTGTGATCTGTCAGTAGCTGGAAAGGACCAATTTTTTGTTGGCCACTTTCTGCTGAAGCGAGGGGGTTGCACCTGTAGGAAATCTTTGACTGTCTGAATAGATTTTGCCTTATCCTCCATTTTCTTTAAAACTTCTTCTGCTTTAACTCCAAAAAGAACATCCTGCTGTAAGGGAGCATCTAGTAGTTTTGCTTTAACATGATCAGGCAGAGTTTGTTCCTTTAACCAAGCATGCCTACGTATAACAGACCCAGTGACAGCTGCTCTGCAGGAGGCCTCCAGAGAATCAAACCCACATTGTAAGGTATGTTTGCCCACCTGCTCAGTGGCGTGCAACAGATCCTGTACTTCTTTCAATTCAGACTGTTGAGGGAGAGTGGTTATTCTTTGCTTTAACTGAGAGATTAGGAATTGCTGATACTTAAGCATGTGAAATTGGCAATTCAGTGCCCTCATAGCTAGAGTGGCTGAGGTGTACATCTTTTTCCCCCACCTGTCTAGTGCTCTGGAATCCCTCTCAGAAGGAACTGGGTTTTTAGCCATAGAAGCCTTAGCCCCCTTGGGACCTTGGGAGATAGTCTCCGGATCAGCTACAGGGCTTTTGTAAAGAAATTTGTGGGAATCAGGCACTCTATAGCATCTGTCAGGCTTAGCCGGAGCAGGAGGTAGAGAGTCTGGGTTCAAACTGGATTCTAAGTAAACATCATCCACAATGTCCAAAACTGGTGGGATGGCAAGTGGTCTGTGTTGGGGGAGTAAAAGAAACTCTCTGAGCCTTTTCTTCGAGTCAGAGTAGTCCTGACCTTCCCAGTGAAAATGTTCGCTCATAGTGTGTAAAGTTTCCCCAAAGGAGTAGTCTTCAGGAGGAGAAGCTGATGGAATAGAGTCCTCAGCATCAGAATCTTCATAAGGAGAGAAGGAGTAATCTTGGTCCTCAGAGGAGTCTGAAGAAATAGACACTTGTTCAGAGGATGCATAATCTTCCTCTTGTCTAGGCCTTTTGTCAGGAGGGGGCTGGGAACCCCCTCTTGTCTAGGCCTTTTGTCAGGAGGGGGCTGGGAACCCCTGATTAAAGAAATTAAATCTTCAGCCATTTTGAGCATCTGTTTCTTAGGCATGGTGCCTTGAACAAGAGGCTGAAGGGCAGTCCTTTTAGATTTAGTAAGAGTCTTCGCCTTAGAAAACGTTTTAATGGTGAGGGTCGTCTGTCTGAAAACGCCTTCAGAAACCGATGGCGTTTCTGTAGCACCAACGTCCTTTGTTAGTAATGTCGTCGGAAGGGCCTGAACTAAAAGGCTGCGTCGGCCTGGTGCATTCCGACAAAAATTCCGTAGCGGTCTCGGGTTCCAGATCTGCGGTAGTCAGGGGCTGCGTCGGAGCCTCACTGAGGACCGGAGACCGGCTCAGTTGAGGCCTCGGAATCTGGCTTAGGCCTGGGCTGTCTGTCCTTATCCTTGCATGCCGGTAGCCGGTTGCTCCGATGGCATGGTGTAGTTAAATTTCCTACCGAAGTAGTGTTGTGCGAAACCAACAAGTAGTGACGTCGTGGTCTGGGCCTAGGCAAGGTATGCAATAAGAATGAAAATCCTTATAAGGTATTTCCTTCCCACAAGAAATACAATTGTTAACTTTTTCTGACATCGGTCTGAGGCAAGAAAAGTTTCCCCAACAGGGTACTTAGCTTTATAGAAGACTTCGGTCTGAAATTCGAATATCTCAGGAGTCAGCCGACCGGCACTTGCAAACTGCTTCTGCTTCGGGCACCGTGCGGCAAGAAAGACTGAAAAAAATGGCATTGGTTGCATTATTTATACCCCTGGCGCACTGACGTCAGGGAAGAGGCGACAGCAACCGACGCCAGACCAAGACTTTGGAATTCTGGCCGACTGCGGGACCGCCTAACGACAGGATAACCCAAGTGTGATGACTGCAGCAGGGTAACACAATGAACATCATGGTGAGTTATGGCGAATGGTTAAGAGTTAATTTACAAATCAAAGAACAGGTGAAAAATAGGGCAGACTCACTGACAACCATTTAGTTCTAGTCAAGTTTTCACAGCATACCTCTCAACCTCTCACTCCAAGAAATCTGGACAAAGCCAAATGATAATGGGGGGACTAAGCCCCAAAAACATGGACAAATTACTAGAATAACAGGTTTTACATTAATATGCATTTTCTGAAGGATGTGAAGTCTGAAACTCAAATCTCTGTCACTATTTAGTGACCAACTCTCAATGACATGCCAGAAAAAACACAAATTTTATGAGGAACAGACATTCTGCAAAAATATGGACAGCTGCAAGGTACGTTTCACAGTTGCATTTGAGATGCAGAACAAAATTGATATCTCACAGAAACAGGACTGATGCTACTCCTAGTGACAAGCTTCTAGTGATGGGGCAAATCTTACACATTTCACAGTTACTGAAAATACACAAGGGCTCCAAGCACCTCAAGGACAACTAGTAAAGGTCAACTTTTGAATCATTACTGCCACAGAAAAACTACAGGGACAGACATACTTCAGTCAACTTTGAATTATTTTTGATTATTATTCTTAAAATGCTTTGCAACACTTTATAGCTTTTCTCCCTGGGCCTCCAATGAAAATGGGCTCCTACTTAGTCAGACTTTCCCAGTAATCAAATGTCAACAAATAAATAAGTAATAAAAAATATTTACAGAAATAAGTAGATAATTGTATAATCTACTAACACTGAATATCTCTCAAGATATGCAACTTAAAAGTGCAAATATCAAAAAAGTACAGTTTTGTACCTACCATAAATGTAGATGTTAGAGTGTTGACACTGTTGCAGTCATTACACTTGGGTTATCCTGCCATCAGGCGGTCCCGCAGTCGGCCATAGTTCAAAAGTCTTGGTCCGGCGTCGGTTGCTGTCGCCTCCTCCCTGACGTCAGTGCGCCAGGGGTATACAAGATGCAGCAGACGCCATTTTCTTCAGTTTTTCTTGCCCCAGATGTCAGGTGCCCCCAAATAGGTAGGCAATTCAAATTGCTAGTAAACAATACAAAAGAAAAGCAAACAACCATTTTTTGGTTACTCCCCATAGGTAAAAAGGGTAGATGTCCTAGGTAAGTGCCAGAAAGTAAGAGGGGAAGGAGGAAGGGTAAGCTGGACTACAGCAGTGTCAACACTCGAACATCTACATTTATGGTAGGTACAAAACTACTATGTTCATCGTGTTACACTGCTGCAGTCATAACACTTGGGTGGAATCCCAAAGTTGAGGTAGGGAGGCTGGGTCTATAAGGCATTAGGGGTGGCTATAAGGCCCTGCAGTACAGCAGTGGCGAAGCCAGCTCTGGATTTGGAGTATAAAGGCAAATGGTAATGTTTGGTGAAGGTATGCACATAACTCCATGTTGCTCCTTTCAAAATATCCTTGGTAGGTACTCCTCTGAAGTAGGCAGTTGAAGTGGCTGTTGCCCTGGTGGAGTGAGATCTAATGCTGCTTGGTACAGGTTTCCCATGGTGGGTATAGCAGAAACGTATACAGTGTCCTATCCATTTTGAAATAGTCTTCTTTGAAATGGCTTTTCCCTGTGCTCCTGCAGCGTATGCTACCAATAATTGCTCAGATTTTCTGAAAGCTTTGGTTTTGTCCAAGTAGAAGCGTAACTGTCTGTGAATGTCCAAAGAATGTAGAAGTCTCTCCCCTTTGTTCTGTGGTTTTGGATAAAAAGTTGGCAAGTGAATAGTTTGGTTCAGAGCCACACTTGATACCACCTTTGGCATAAACGTAGGGTTAGTTCTTAAAGACACCCTGTCCTGGAGGAAGATGAGGAAAGGTTCCACTGCCATTAGTGCCTGTAATTCTGAAACTCTTCGTGCGGATGTAATTGCCAGTAGCAGAGCAGTTTTCCAAGAGATGTATTTTATTTCTGCTGTGTTAGCTGGTTCAAAAGGAGGTAGAGTTAATTTTTCCAAAACAAAGTTGAGGTCCCAAGTTGGTGTAGGTGCTCAACGGGGCGGTCTTATGTTTTTAGCCCCTCTGAGGTATTGTTTGAGCAAAGGATTAGAAAAAATTGGTGGATCCGTGTTGTAATGAGCAGAGATAGCTGAGGCGTGGATCTTGACGGATGAAAAAGAGAGGCCCTTGTCCAGCATCTCAGTTAAGTATTGCAGTATCTGAGGAATGTTTGGGGCAAGAGGGTCAAGGCCGTGCGCTTGTTTCCAGGCACAGAATCTCTTCCATTTATCCGAGTATGCTTTCCTGGTGCTAGGCCTTCTGGCCTCCAGAATGACATCCATAACAGCTTTGGAGAGAGGCATTGCTTGCTTGACTAGGGAATTTACCATGCAGCTAGGTTTATGGTCTTTAGCTGGCTGTGAAGTATCTGATTGTTTGATTGTTGTGCTGTGTCAGCAACTCTGGGATTTGAGGAAAAATCCAGGGTGGTTCTTGTGCTAAGTTCTTTAAGATTGGGTACCAGTGCTGGCGTGGCCAGTCTTGGTGCAATCAGCATCATTTTTGGCTCTTCCTGCCTGGCTTTTAGGAGTACCTTTGGGAGGAGAGGTAAAGGGTAAGCGTATACTTGTAATTCTTTCCAGCTGAGAGGGCATCCACTTTCCATGCTTGTGGATGGTAGCTCCTTCTGCAGAATTTCTGTAATTGGCAGTTCTTTGGGGAAGCAAACAGATCTATGTCCGGGCTCCACCATTTTTGTGTTATCATTCTGAATATTTGTGGATTCAGTTTCCATTCGTGTGGGTCCATAATGTTTCTGCTTAGGTCGTCTGCCAGTGTGTTTTTCTCTCCTGGCAGGAATTGTGCTTGCAGATGAACTTGGTAGTTTAGAGCTGTGTTCCACAAGGTCATGGCTTGTCTGCAGAGGGGGTAGGAGTGTGTGCCCCCTTGCTTGTTTATGTACCACATAACTGTGGTGTTGTCTGTCTTTAGTAGTAATTGTCCTGGATGCAGTAGGTCCTTGAAAGCTATAATAGCATTTTGTACAGCTAGCATCTCTTTTTGATTGATGTGGAGATGTCTTTGCTGTGGGCCACTCACCCTGGATACATTTTCCTGCCATGTGTGCTCCCCAGGCGTAATCCGATGCATCTGTTGTCAGTGTTTGCCTGGCTGTGGGTTGAGTGAAAGGCTGTCCCTTGTTGAGGTGACAAGCTTGTGCCCACCATCGAAACTCCTGTTGTAGGCAAGGAATTAGTGGTATAACTGTTTCCAAACTGACAGTGTTGAGACCATACGCTCTTTAGGTACCATTGTAGTTTCCTCATATGCAGTCCGGCATATGGAATTAGTAGTATGCAAGATGCCATGTAGCCCAAGGCCTGCAGAATTTTTCTTGCAGGGAGTTGGGTCTTTGTTGTCAATAATTGAAAATATTGAGTCAGTTGTCCTTGCTTGTCTGGCGTGAGATAAGTCATCTGGGCAGTTGTGTTCAAGCTGGCACCCAGGAATATTATCTGTTGTGAGGGCACTAGTTTTGATTTCTTTTCGTTTGCTGTGTACCCTAGGCAACTTAACTTTTTTACGTACGCCAGATGCTTTAGTAGAATGTCCTTGCTCTCTGCTTGAATCAGGCAGTCATCCAGGTATGGATAAATCTGAATTCCTTTTTGTCTGCAAAATGCAATTACTGGTGCCAGGCACTTTGTGAAGACCCTGGGAGCAGTAGATAAGCCAAAGGGCAGTGCAGAGAATTGATAGCGCATTGAACCAGCTAGAAATCTGAGGTATCTTCTGCAGTTTTGTCTGATGGGGACATGCAGGTATGCCTCTTTGAGGTCCAACGTCACGAGCCAAGCTTTCTTGCCCAGCATGGGAAGAAGCTGCTGTAGTGTCACCATCTTGAATTTCGGTACATCCAGGTAAGTGTTTAGTGTAGAAAGGTCCAGAATGGGTCTCCAGGCTTTGTCCTTTCTGGGAACCAGAAAGAGTCTTGAGTAAAATCCTTGTCCTTATTCCTGTGGTGGTACCTTTTGAATAGCTCTCATGTCCATGAGTGTTGTAATTTGTCTTTGACCCTCTGCCCATTGATTTGGTGGCAGATTTGGCTTTCCTTTTAGCCTTGGCAGGGTGTGAAAATGGAACCCCTAACCTTGAGATACAATGTTAAGAACCCATTTGTCTTTGGTGATGCAATGCCAGTTGTGATAGAAAAGCGCCAGTTTTCCTCCAAAGGGGCTGCCAAGAGAGAACTGTTTGGCAGCTGTAGTGGAAAATCACTGAGTCTGTTTTTTATAAGGTTGAGGCCTGTCTTCTCCTTCTTTCTGGTCTGGTGTGCCCCACTGTCGAGGCCTGTAAGGGCCTTGTGTCTGACCTCTACCTCTTGGACGTCTGTATCTGCCCTTTGAGGTCCGTCTGTGACTGGAAAGGACCAATTCTTTGTTGGCCAATTTCTGCTAAAACGAGGAGGCTGAACCTGTAAGAAATCTTTCACCATTTGCATAGATTTTGCCTTATCCTCCATCTTCTTTAATACCTCCTCTGGCTTAACTCCAAACAGCACATCCTGCTGCAAAGGTGCAACCAATAATTTTACCTTAACATGATCTGGTAACGTATGTTCTTTTAACCAAGCATGCCTTCTAATGACAGAGCCTGTAACTGCTGTTCTACAGGAGGCCTCTAAGGAGTCAAACCCACATTGCAAAGTATGTTTTCTAACTTGTTCAGCAGCATGCAATAAATCCTGCATTTCTTTTAAGTTAGGAGGATCTGAATCTGGAAGCATCTTTTGTTTCAACTGAGACATCAAAAATTGCTGATATTTTAGCATGTGAAACTGGCAATCCAAGGCTCTCATTGCTAAAGTTGCATACGTATATACCTTCTTTCCCCATCTGTCTATAGCTCTGGAATCTCTGTCAGAGGGAACTGCGTTTTTTGCTGATGAGGCCTTAATCCCTTTGGGTCCCTGGGAAATAGTTTTAAGGTCAGCAACAGGGCTTTTGTACAGAAATTTGTGAGAGTCAGGGACTCTGTAATATCTATCAGGTTTAACTGGGGCTGGGGTGTAAGGAGTCAGGGTTCAAACTGGATTCAGTGTACACATCATCCACAATGTCTAGAACTGGCGGGATAGCAAGGGGTCTGTGCTGAAGCAATAAAAGGAAGTCTCGGAGACTTTTCTTGGATTCTGAATAATCCTGACCTTCCCAATGGAAATGCTCCCTCATGGTATGTAATGTCTCCCCCAAAGGAATAATCCTCATGTGGAGAGGCTGACGGAATTGATTCCTCAGCATAAGAATCCTCATAAGGGGGTAAAGAATATCCTAGGTCCGAGGAAGAGTCAGAGGAAATGGACACCTGGTCAGAAGATTCATAGTCTGCATCCTGTCTGGGCCTTTTATCAGGAGGGGGATGGGACCCCCTGATCAGGGTGATTAGGTCCTCGGCCATTTTTAGCATTTGTTTCTTAGGCGTGGAAGCCTGTCCTGGAGAGAGTTGTGCCTGTTTCTTTGCTTTTAAAGGGGGCTTAGACTTAACAGAGGGTTTAATGGTTAACTGGGTAGGTCTGAAAACACACTCTGTAACTGTGATTTGCTCAGCTACTTCGATTCCCTCTGTAGGTTTAGGATCGGTAAGCTGAAGGCCTAGTGCGTCTGAAGGCCCAGCCAGCTCCACGTGGGAGTCAGATGCGGTCTGTAGTTCTGTGGAAGTGGTCGTCAGGGGCTGCGTAGGCGCCTCGCTGAAAACTGGAGAACCGGCGACCAGCCTAGAAGAGGCCTCTTCGTCAGTTTTGGGCCTCAGATGCCTGTCCTTGTGCTTTTTATGCATTGCGGTCATCGGCATTTCCGATGGAATGGTGTAATTGAATTTTCTACCAAAATAATGTCGGGCAAAATCAAACCAACGTTTAATAGTGCGCTTGATAAACCTAGCACAAAACCGACAACCAGTGACGTCGTGGTCAGGGCCTAGGCATGGAATACAATAGGAGTGGAAATCCTTATGAGGTATTTGCTTCCCACAAGAAATACAGTTAGTCTGAGGCAAGAAAAAGTTTCCCCAATGGGGTACTTAGCTTTTTTAGAAGACTTCGGTTCTGGATTCGGAATGAAAATCTCAGGAGTTGGCCGACTGGCACTTGCGAACTGCTTCTGCTTCGGGCACCATGCGGCAAGAAAGACTGAAGAAAATGGCGTCGACTGCATCTTATATACCCCTGTCGCACTGACGTCAGGGAGGAGGCGACAGCAACCGACGCCGGACCAAGACTTTGGAAATCAGTCTGACTGCGGGACCGCCTGCCGACAGGATAACCCAAGTGTAATGACTGCAGCAGTGTAACATGATGAACATCTAACAATATCTACGGTTTCACCTGACATCATGCAGCAGTTTTAAAGTCACTTGCTTTTAATATTAATTACATATGGAAACATTAATGAACTAGGGATGCGTTAAGCCAAAAATTGCCTCACCAATACAACTCATGCTGTACTTGCCACTAGGTGCTCCCATCCTTAATAAACTTCAGGCATCACAAAAACAAAAACCTGAACAATACTGTAACAAAGATGCTTAATTTGCACTAAACATCCCTCCCTGAACTCACTTACACTGCTTCTTACCACATATAAAATTATCTAGAATCCATCTGCTTGTCCAGCACCAAACAACATTCTTCACAACTATTTTTCGAGTCGTTCATTAAGATCCAATGACCAAAAACTGCTGCCCATCTAAAAACCTATCAAAACTGCTGGGCACTGTCTGCACTTGTACCATGTTGCTAAGGCCTGGAACCCCTTACCTCTATTCATCAGGTCAATACCCTCCCTTCCACCCTTGAAAGCCATTCTGAAAGACTTCCTAGCCAAAATATGGCTCTGGTTCTTGCTCAACACAATAACAAGCTATATCCCTAAATATGAAGTACCTATTCTTCCCTCACATCTCCTTACTTTCCCTTCTTCACTTCCTTCCTTACTTTTATCAATTTCTCTCCCCTGGCCTTCCCTTTAAATATACTACAAGCCTGCTTTTCTCACACTTTGTATTCCATTTCCTGTTTGCATTAAACTAACCTACCTTTAGTTTTTCTATAAACTGGATACTCCAACAATTAGATCACTGTCATATAACTTGTATCGATTCTTAACCAATGTTTTCATAGTAATGTCTTTCAGATTTTCCCGGTTAGGGGTTGACACAGCGGAACTCTGGTCCGTTAATGATTGGCAGTGAATTTTTACGGTGCCGAGTTGCCAGCCCGATGCTCAGCCTTCAAGGAAGGCACACCCATTCACGCTCGCACCTACCTGCATGTCTTTAACATCACTCGACCGTGGGGAGGACATGCAGACTCCACACAGAAGGCACTCCCAGCAGAGAATCGAATGGGAGAACCTCTTGCTGTGAGGCGACAACGCCAACCGCTGCACCACAACGGCAGTATTCTTAACCAATGTTTTCATATTATGCCTAATTTGGTATAATTACTTCGACTTGTAGTTTTTTTTGTATTAAAGACTGCAAAATTATTGTTCTTAAAATGTTTTGTAATACTTTGGAGCTTTTCTCCCTGGGCCTCTACTGAAAATGGGTTCCTACTCAGTCAGACTTTCCTTGTAATTGATTGTCAATAAATATCATCATCAGTCCCCCAAAGGAAAAGGGTGCATTTATTCAACAAGTCATGAACTGCAGTCCTCAAACTTGAGCTGTTTAAAAGGCACATAAACTGCTATGTACTAATAGGCAAGTGAAAGAAAAAGCCTGACTAAAAATCCACCACAGACAATCTGTCGACTTCATTTATTATAAAAGTGCATTACAACAAATTAAGCAGCACATTTTTATGGCCACCATCCAAATGCAATGTAATGCACCTATATTATTTGCACAAGCAATCATTTATAAAAAGCTGTACACTTCAGTGAGAGAGGACACACTGGCAAATAAATCAACATGAAAACATTAAGCTGCAAAAAGAGCCCACTGCTGAGGTAAACTTTGTTCTATTTTGCAGTGATCAGTGCCAAAGGAGGGATGCAACACAAGGCATATGAACAGCTGCATTCTGAACTGCAGAATTTGTTAATTTAAAAAAAAGTCTTATGCCTTTATAAGCCACAGCACTAATAAAAATGAAAAATATTTATATGCATAAAAAGTATAACAAAACTTCACATATTTAAGTTTTTGACAGCAATTAGCTTGTGTGTGTTTATCTGAAGAAAATGGATGGCACGTGTGCAATCTAAACTAAATACTGTGCTAATGCTGTAATCAGTAAACTTCTAGTAAAATACAGAGCTGATAGACTAACACTTCAAAGAATCGGCAATTTGATAAACTTGAACCCTCTGAACACAGTCACCGACTCTGAAAAGAGGGTGTGCTAAATGGATCCTGCCCTCAGGACCCATGGTGGTGAGTGCACGTGTGTGTGTGTGTGTGTGTGTGTGTGTGTGTGTGTGTGTGTGTGTGTGTGTGTGTGTGTGTGTGTGCGAGAGACAGTGTCTCTGCCTGAACAAGTGAAAATAAAGCACAACTATATAACTTACCACAGAAGACGCAAGAGTAGTACATAATGAAGACGTTTGGATTTCTTTTTTTAAATAATGGCTTTTTATAAAGCAGTGACCCGCAACTGGATATGGGTAATGCTGTTTACCCACAGCTAGCTTATCTGTTTGATCTCTTTGGGTTTGTCCGCATTAGCATTCCACACCAGCCATGGGTTAACAAAGGATTACCCATTCCCAATCATGGATTACTGCTTAAATGACATCTGCTGTGAACCACAAGGGAAAAAATGCAAGCCAAATGGTTATACAGCATTTGATATTCATATAATTTCAATAAAGCTACTTCCATTAATATCACCAGCACAGAATGAACAACAAAAAAAGTCAAGTGACCCCCCCCCCCCAAAAAAAGTTTATTTCTGGGGGGGGGGTGCAAAATTCTCACATGGAAGGATATGCCCCCCACAACTCTTAAATATACTAGCTCCATAGGGAAAAGAGCAAGCACCTTGCTATACCATGTCTGTAGAATTCCTCTGTAACACAAACTCATTTTACAGTAAACCAGGATGTAAAACAAACATCTAAACACAAATTACTTCAAATAGAAATTAAAAAAATTATCTGGATATACAAGATTTGTTTAATAAAGGCAAGTTCTAATTGTTAAGACCACTGCACAACTACGCAGGTGGTACATTTAAATACACCTGAATTTGATCAGATCTTTCTCAATACACTCAACAAAATGGCCCCTGTGTGTGTGTGTGTGTGTGTGTGTGGGGGGGGGGGGGGGGTAAATCCTGCTCCATGTCTAACACTATTGTCTAAAAAATTAATCCATTAAATAGATAAAGCCTAGAAATCCAGGTTAAAACAGAACATGTTAGAGTCACCAGACGTTCAGGCAACTCTGTAACCTTGTTAAAAGTAAATAATAATGCATAAAACAGCCAATGAAACATGGCTAACTCACAACTCATGCTCAAAGCACCCCTCAAATCAGCATGCCATTTTCCCCAAATCCCTCTCTCATAAAAAACAAAATTTAAAGTACTCTCTCTTGATAATATAACACTGAAGTCACTTCTTATAGCAAATTACTAGGATTGATAGTGGATGATAATAAGAAGTTATGTACTCACCATAACGTTCCATCTGAGTAGGTATCTTCATTTGTCTGCAACCTTTGGATACGGATCCGATCTCGGATCCGAGCTGGCAACTTCTATCACAGCATAGATCCGAGCTCCTAGCTCCTCCCCTTACCCATAATCCCCTGCCTACCCTGACTGACCTCAGATCAAGTTTGCCCCATAGCACAGCTGATAAAAGTGTCCCAAAGGGAACAGATGCCAATAACCACAAGAACGATCACTTTGGTCAGGGGGAGGTAGGGGGGATGGTTGCAGACAAATGAAGATACCTACTCAGATGGAACGTTATGGTGAGTATATAACTTCTTAATCTGAAATAGGGACTTCATTTGTCAGCAACCTTTGGGACAGAGTCCCCAGCTACCTAAATCTTGGGTGGCCTTCATGGAAGGATATTCCGGAGCACCGCAGCCCTACCTCGGGAGACAACATCTATTTTATAGTGGCTGATAAAGGTGTGAGATGAAGCCCAAGTGGCTGCGGAACAAATGTCATCCAGTGGAACCCTAGCTTGAAAGGCCGCAGATGTGGCAACGGCCCTAGTAGAATGAGCATGGACTCCTTGAGGTGCAGGCCTTCCCGAGCTCTGATATGCTAAGAGAATACAACTCGAGATCCATCAAGAGAGAGAAACTTTAGAAACTGGCTTTCCGAAATTACTTTTGGCAAAGGAGATAAACAACTGATCGGATTGCCTATGATCAGCAGTTCTATGAATATAAAAACGTAGTTGCCTGTGTACGTCTAAGGAATGCAGCTTGTACTCTCCTTTGTTTTGAAAGCTGGGGAAAAACACTGGCAGATTGATGGATTGATTGATGTTCGCTTCTGAAGATACCTTAGGTAGGAAGGATGGATTGATCCTGAGGTAAACCCTATCCGGGTGAAATACCAAATATGGTGGTTTGACACAAAGAGCTTGCAATTCCGATACTCTTTTGGCTGAAGTTATGGCCACCAAAAAGGCGGTCTCCGATAAACCCTCCTGGTGGAAGGCTTGTGAGCTGCTACAAGAATGGCTTTGACAGGTGATGAGATCCCGGGAGTCCTTATGAGGAGTGGAATTGGAGCAACCAAGCTGTCAGCTTGAGGTTGACCAGGTTCGGAGTCGGAAGATCAAGAGGGTGAGAAATGAGATCCGGGAGGGGATCCAGAATCCATGGTGGATACACTAGGTGAGACCATAGGTAAGGGAACCACGTCTGACGAGGCCAGAATGGGGCAATGAGGATCAACTTGCTCCCCAACTGCCTGGCTTTCTGCAATAATTTCAACATCAGGGGAAGAGGAGGATAAGCATAAAGCAGACCGGGAGGCCAAGCATGAACTAGAGAGTCTCTCGGGGACTCCCCCTGAGGGGGGATCAGAGCGAAGTAATCGTTGCATTTGGCGTTTGAAGGAGAGGCAAAAAGATCGCAACAAGGTTGCCCCCATCGGGCAAATACTTGCTCTGCAACTCGAGGGTTGAGAGACCATTCGTAAGGAGTCAGGATAGTACGACTGAGCCTGTCCGCTAGAATGTTGGACCGTCCCGGAATGTGCGTTGCTATGAGAAAGCGGTTGGTGGAAATCGCCCATTCCCACACTCTCATGGCCTCGCGGCAAAGGGGGTAAGACCTGGTTCCTGCCTGTTTGTTGATGTACCAGACGACTGACATGTTGTCTGTCTGTACTGCAATCATCCCTATCGGAAGAGAGTTGTGTAGTGCCTGCAACGTCAAAAGCACCGCACTCATGTCTAGGACGTTGATATGCAAGGAGGTCTCTACGTCATTCCACGTGCCTTGGACTGTCCTGCCTGAAAAATGCCCCCACCCCCACCCCAGGCGAGAAGCGCCCGTGGTCACTGTCGACTGGCGGTGGTAGTGAGAAGGGACATCCGTGTGGAGGTTGGGAGACTGGAGCCACCACACGAGCGACCTTCTGCAAACCTTGCTTAAGGAAATGGGATGAGACAGAGGGTTGCGAGACAGGGACAATTGTACCTGGAGGGTCCACTGCAGGACCCTCATGTTTAACCGGGCCAAATGCAGCAGAGGGACTGCAGCCGCCATAGATCCTAAAGCCCTCAGGACCAATTCCGCCGAAGGAGTTTGCAGTTGAAGGATGGCCTGCACGTGCAACATCAGGTTCCGAAGCCGGTCTGGAGTCAAGAACGCAAGCATCTGTCGGGAATCCAGTATCGCCCCTATAAAATCCAACACCTGTGTAGGGATCAGAGAGGATTTGGTCATGTTGATGGTTAATCCTTATAGTGGAGCCAGACTGAGGAAATAATCCCTGCAAGAACAAAGTAGATGCCTTGTTGGGGCTGTAAGGAGCCAGTTGTCCAGTATGGAAAGACCTGAATTCCCTGGAGTCTCAGGTGGGCCGCTATTATCGCTCGGACTTTGGTGAACACCCTGGGGGCTGAGGTGAGGCCGAAGGGGAGGGCCCCGAATTGAAAGTGACTGGCTCCCAGCTGGAAGCGGAGAAACCTCCTGGAACGCCTGGCCACTAGAATGTGATAGTACGCATCCTTGAGGTCTATGGAGCACATCCAGTCGTCCTCCCACAATAAGGGGAGGACAGAATGCAACGTGACCATTCGGAACTTTTCTTTGGGTACCGCCAGAAAGAACCTGGAGTAAAACCCTGATCCGATTTGATCTGGGGGGACGGGCTGGATGGCTCTTTTTTGCAGAAGCTGCTGAATTTCTGCAGCAGCCGCCTCCCTCTGACTGGGTGGTACGTCGGGGAGGTCTCTGATTCTGGGGGTTACGATAAAGGGAATTTTGTAACCTCTGGATATAATACGAAGCACCCAGCGATCCGTTGTTATGGACTCCCACATTGCTAGGTGCCTCGAAAAACACCCCCCGACTGCCTCCAGAGTGGAGCAGCTGGGTAACCTCTCAGGGGTTCTGCGTGGGCCTCTCAGAGAATGGTTCTCTGGACCCAAAATTCCTGGGACCCCCCTCTGCCTCTGGGGCGGCATCCTCCCTGTCCTCCTCTGCCACGAGAGGACAGGTTGTCCTGAGCAGACTGGGATTGATGCGATTTTCGGAACCACATCTTCTTCTGACCCTTTTGGTTCTTGGAAAAGGACCTCTGGGGCACAGAGAAGCTGACTCTGACGGCAGACAAAGTCTTCCCGTCTTTCTCGCTCTGGACAAGAGTGTTGCGAATGGTTTTGACGAACAGTGCAGGACCATCAAAAGGGGCATTCGCGAATGACGCCTTAAAGGGTTCCGAGAAGTCACAGTGCCGGAGCCAGGCCTGTCTCCTCATGACAAGCCTGACTCCGCCTGCTCTAGCGGCTCCCTCCGTAGCATGAGACAACAGCCGCATAGAGGTATTAGAAATAGAGCGGAGGGTGGCCATTCGGGAGGAGTACAGATCCTTGTCTCCCTCCGACATGGTCCCTGGGGGGGAAGCAGCGTATTCCTTAATTAGATCCCGCTGCATCCGAATAACGTGTGCCATGTAGTTCAAGGCCCTCATAGAGAAGGTCACTGAACTGAAGGCCCGCTTCCCAAGACGGTCCATCGAGCAAGACTCCTTGCTCGGAGAATGAACTGTGGGGCTCTCCTGAGCCAACTCTTTCTTGGTGGCTGCAGCCACCAACATGGCATCCACAGGGGGACCTCTGCTCCAGTGTGATCTCTCTGCAGGGGGCTCAAAATTTTGTCTGGGCGCTTGGGGATTGGCTCTACGGTGTCCGGTTCCTTCCAAGCCCTAGTGGATATGAGATCCACCACGGGGTCGGGTGGAGGGGACACCCAAGAGGTAGATGGTCCTGCCTCGCCTCAAGGAATACGGACTCAGAGAAAGCCTTGGGGGCAGACCACCCACCCCTGATTTTGAGCATTTCCATGATGTCTCCGAAGGAGACATCTTCGGGGGGTGATCTAGGGGAGCCTTCCCCTTCATCTAAGTCCATATCTTCGGTGAGACTCTCAGGGGAGTCTATGTGCCTCCTCTTGCACTTTGCCTTGTGAAGAACTTCCTCGGGGGGGCTGTCCGAGGAGTCCTCATGGGCTGCATCTTGTTCCACTGGAACTCCTAGAGGCGCTGAGGCAGGCTGCCCCGAGGGCTGGATGAGGGGAGCCAGGACCAGATGAGAAAGAGTGCGGGAGGGAGCCGAAGCCAGGACCGGAGGCCTGGAAGCACTCGACAGTGCCCTCTCCACCGCAGTGAAAGCAGAGGGGGAGCTGCTCTCTGACGGATCCGAGACCCGACTCCCACTCGGATCCGAAGCGGGGATCGGACCCGGCGCCGAGAATGTTGGATCCGCGGGACTAGTGTGCTCCGACCAGGACGGAGCCGAAAGCACACCGAATCCCTCTGATCCGAAGTTCAGCCCATGGCTCCGAGAGGTCGGATCCGACAAACTCGAGGGAGCCGCCGGAGCAGACGTGCCCAGCACGGTCAGCTCCGACCCACCCTCGGATCCAACGTGGCTCAGCTCTGAGCGCTCCGACCCCGGAATGCGGGTCGGAGAAGGAGCAATAGGGGGCGAAAAAAGGGGTCGAGCTCCCCCCCTGAGGGGGGGGGCAAGAGCACACCCATCTGCATCTGGGCCTGGATGAATCTCCTCATCATCCGGTCCATGTCCGCATCTGACATGCTAAAGGTGGACCTCGAAGAGGCCACCGAGGCCGACCTGGAGTGCCACCTCGATGACCTCGACGGGGACCGCCGGTGGTCACCTCCTCCTCGGGTCCCGGGGAGAAACAAGGGGATCGGATCCGAGGAGGAGGAGACCGAGAAGACCTGGACGGAGAAGCCCTCTTGGCGGGCGGGGCCGATGAAGAGTCCTCGGCCCGCCGCTTAAGGTGTTTCTCCCTCTGCTTCTCTTTCCTGGACTCCCTATCCTCCGGAGCCGAAGCGGGAGGTTGAGTCCCAGTCGGAGGAAGGGAGGCAGGAGTGACCGCTACCGGGGAGGTAGCGATCACCGAAGTACCGGAGGCCGAAGCAGAGTCTGGGGGTAAAAGGCCCGCCAGAATCAGCTTCGACCTCCGATCCTTAAGTGCCCTGGGGTTGAACGTCGCACAAATCGCGCAACCCGAAGAGAGGTATTCAACCCCAAGGCACCTAACGCACAGAGTGTGGCCATCAGCCGGTGAAAGCTTGTGACCACACTCGGTGCATTTCGAAAAAATGGCTTTAGGGGCCTCCGACATAACTAAAGTAAAGCACACTCACTAGGCCCCTACACTCAAGACACACACACACGCTACGACCAGCGGGGAGGGAGGAAAAATTTAAATTAAAATTTAAGCTGAGTAAGCTAAAAATAATAAGTTTTAGTGTTAAGGGTAAACCTAACACGCACACACAATCACTCAATCAGATAAAGAAAGAAAGAAAACTTTTTTCTCACAAAGTCGCCAAGAGCTCTGGAATCTAGCTGTTGCTTGAAGAGCGGCAAACTAGATCTGAGGTCAGTCAAGGTAGGCAGGGGGGTTATGGGTAAGGGGAGGAGCTAGGAGCTCGGATCTATGCTGTGATAGAAGTTGCCGGCTCGGATCCGAGATCGGATCCATATCCCAAAGGTTGCTGACAAATGAAGTCCCTACTTCAGATTCTTAAATTTGACCTGCATATACAAAAAGACATAAGAAAAAATAATCAAAAACTAGGGATGCTTTACAGAGCCAAAATCTCTCTCACCAACGCAAGTAAAAAAATACCTACCAACTTATCTCCTTGCCGCAATTCTTTATGGCACTCCCATTCTTACTAACCACCAGGCATGACAAAAATTAAAACTTGAACAATGCTATAACAACGTGGCGAAAATTTGCAGCAAATACCTCTTTCAGAACATACCACTGCAGAGCACTAAAAACCTTAAATTAGTTGTAACTAACCCATCAGCTAACGCACAGCTTTTTACCACATATAAAGTTATCCAGCATCCATCTGCCTGTCCAGCACTAAACAACACATTCTACACAACTATGTTCCCAATCAGTCATTACAATCCAATGACCAAAAACTCCTGTCCATCTACAAACTCTGCTGGGCACTGTCTGTACTCATACCATGTTGCTAAGACCTGGAACTACTAACCTTCTTCCCAACCTTCAAAACCATTCTGAAAGAGTTGTTCTTGCTCACCACCACGATAAACAAAACCCCTACATGTGAATTCATACCTTAACACCTCCTTTCTCTTCCTTCTTCACTCACTTCCTTACTTCTATCAATTTCTCTCCCTTGGCCTTCACTCTAAATATACCATGCACCTGCTTTTATCTCACTTCATATTGCAATTCCTATTTGGATTATACTAATTTACCTTAATCTATAAACCAGCTAAAATTTTTCTAACTATTAAATCATTGTCCTGCTATATATTCTTCACTAATGTTTTCATATTGTCTAATTTGTTATAATCAAACTGCAAAATTATTATTCTTTAAAATGTTTTATATTACTTTGGAGCTTTTCTCCCTGGTCCTCCACTAGAAATGGGCTCCTGCCCAGTAAGACTTTCCCAGTATTCAAATGTTAAATAAATAAATAAATAAATAAAATAAATTCCAACTATCTGGAAAATTCTGCATCCTACCCTTACACAGAAGAGAACACTGTAGAGATATCAAATTACAATCTAACTGCTATCCTTTCTCAGCTCTCAAAAATCTTAACATTAATTTACACTCTACTCCAATATATCACAGATAACAGTATCCCATCTCCTACTAAACAAGGATTTAGACCACGGGTTCCCAAAGTGTGCACAAACTAATAAGCTTAGCCGCAAAATAAACTGCAAACTAATAAGCTTAGTTATTAAACTTATTAGTTTGTGGTTTATTTTGCGGCCGCTACGTGCTACATGAGAGTCAGCAGACAAGTGACTGGATCACTCGCGTGCAAATGTTGTTTGAATCAGTCTTGGGCATATGATATTCTGGCGGGATAAGAATTGCTGTTCGCGTAACTGCAATCTTTAAAACTGTAGTTTATGTGTTTGGTAGGGATGACTGACGTCTGTCGGCTGACGAATTAAGGATCGATGACTAGCCCATTACTTTGGTTGAATTATAAAACTGTAATATAAAATATATTATCTGGCACTGACTACTTTTACAGCTTTTAGTATGTGTATTATTGGCACGCCTTATAATGCGCAGTTTTTCCAAAATGTTCTTCAGGGGATGAAAAACACCTGCTTTGGTGGCAGTAATTGCATCTTGGAATTGCTTAAGGAGGGTATATCGTGCTTTTAGTTGGTGCTCACGAATAACTTCTTGTTAATTAAATTTTAGTTTAAACCCATGTTTTAGGATAACAGTCTTATCTGTAAACTGTTTTTTTGTCTGTTTGTTTTGTCTTTGCTTGTAAAAGACTAATATGTCTGCTTCTTGGTCTGCATCATCAGTTAATACTTCTACAAGGGCTAACCAGTAAAAGACTTTTTAAAGATGGCCAGGAAAAAATTAGCTACTGTGGTCAGTTCGGGGTTTTGGGGGAAATAAGACATTAATTTTTATATAACATAATTTGCTTCCATTTTATTTATGTGCTTCTTTTGTAATTTGCTTAGTATTAGTTTCCAAAAACGTCTTTAGTTTAGAGACTATTTTTTTAATTTGAGTGGAATCGCTTACATAAAAGTATCGATTCCCATGGGTACTTTTACTTCATTATGCTCTCATCTGATTCAGACTTAGTTTGTGCTATACTAACAAAGTAGTTTGGACAGCTTAGAAACTCCATGAGCGGAGTGCTGTTATACAAAGCACATGCCATAACAGTAAGTCTCCGAGAAGTGATCACTATAACTGGAAATTCATAACACTTAGGTCTGCCTACCTTATATGATGATCTTCCATGGTCATGGGTTTCATCGGTTGTGCTTATATCCCTGTGAAGGCTAACGCTAGTCTTGTGCCATTATTAGCTGGAACCTTAGTTGGTGTGCAGGCACTCTTTCTTATAGAAAGCATTCTTAAGAACTTTCTTGTTTTTCACACCCTTTCTTGCCCTCACAAAAAAGGCTGTTTGTAATAAGCGATTGTTCTTTGTATAAAAAAATTATCACAAAACTATTCACAGACCAACTTATAACACTTTAATAAAATTGCTACTGTGAAACTTGTGTGCAACTTGTGACATTTTATTAAACTTACCCTCAAAATATACTACATTGCAGGACATAAGAAAAAGATTTTGATCTGACTGATTGGGTACAGACTATAGGCTTATTTCAGTTACTGAATAACATATAGACTAGTTAGACTTTGACGGGGGGGGCGCCTTGAGAAAACCTGGATTCAACAAGGGAGCAGAGAATCAAAAAAGTTTGGGAACCACTGATTTAGACCAAATCACAGCATAGCAGCAGCTCTCTCGGAGTTTGTCAGTATTATCAGTTTTAATACAAACAGTAACAAAATGGTTTCTTCACTATTCATGGATCAGTCAAATGCTTTTGATATGGTCTCACATAATACTCTGCTCCAAAAAGTACAGTTGTGTAAGTAAACTTACCATAACAGCAGATATTTGCGTGATCACTGCTACAGTAGCCTTAGATTTATGGGTTATATTCTGCCAAGGATACAACAGCCAGCCCGATTCCAAAGCTTCAGGGCACCGTCCACGTGCCCAACCAGTCTGGCAGCTTAAGCTGAACTGACTTGAAGACAAATTTAGGTGCTAAGCACTTCACAGCTTTCTTTCAAACAGAGAAAAGGAGGCTGAGCCCTGAAATGACAATGCTAGGAAGAACAAGATATAAATAGCTGCACCCTGGCATAAAGAACACACAAAAAAAACAAGTGAGATGGAGGGAGGGAGCGGCTACTGCAGCAGTGACCATTCGAATATCTACTGTTACGGTATGTTTATTTACAAAAACTGTACTATGCTCATCATATTGAACACTGCTGCAGATTAACATAGCTAATTACAATTAGAAGGTGGAACAAGAAGAGCACAGGAGCTCTGGAGAATGATCCTTGCAAAGCCTGATCTAGACCTAGTGAAGGAATCAAGCTAACAGTGTTTAGTGAAATTACGCACAGTGAATGAAGTAGCAGCTTTTCGAATACTTCTACAATAAAACCCTTTATAAAAACTATAGATGAAGCCAAAACCCTGGTAGAGTAGGCCTTGACCATGCCTGGAGTAATTTTGTGTTGGTGAGTATAGCAAAAGGTAATAGCCTTACACAACCATTTGGAAATAGAAGGGATAACCTGTGTCAAAACAGACTTCTTATCCTCATAGGAAATGAGCAATTGATTGGAAAAGATTCAGTTCTTTCAAGATAGTACCCAAGTTGCCTGTGGATATCCGAGGCATGAATAATCCCAAGGAGGGAGCCACAGGTTTCCTTGGAAGCCTCTTATGCAAAACCCATTTCAAAAACATTTTGACATGAGAATGTATTGAAAGAGGAGGATCCAGGGGTAGACATGCTGTAATGGTCAATAAATAAGCCTCGACAGAGGAGTAAGAAGGAACACAGGATAGTAACTCACAAATATCGTAAAACCAGAGAACAATTAGCCCTGAAAGCATGCTGAAAGCATGCTGGTTTTGTTGTTGGCAATAATAAGAAAACCTTTTCTATTTGCTAATATATGACTTTATAGTAGCAACCTTTGTTGTCTACACTAGCAATTGCTGCATGTCGTCAGTAAAGAGGTGCCTAAAGAGAATCAAGACCCTATCATCCAGGCAGTTCATTAAAGTTCATTAGTGTAGCGGTGTATGAAACACCCCTGTTGTTGTGCAATTAGATCTAGTTGGTGACAAAGCTTGTGGTAATTACTCCTGGTCATTTCCAAAAGAAGGGAGGACCACTGACTGCCTGGGCTAGAAGGGAATCACCACAATGATCTTGGGGGATTCCTACTGAATCTTCAAAAGAACTCTGGATAATATTGGAAAGGGTGGAACAGCATACAGCAACATTCCTGTACAAGGAAAAGAAAAGCAATCTGTCTTCCAGGCCTTCTTGCATGCAGTCCTGATGCACAATCCTGCCAGCTGACTGTTCAGAGAGGAGGCAAACAGCTCTACTTGAGGAACTCCCCACAGATGGATCAAATCTTGGAAAACTCACACAGATGGATCAAATCTTGGAAAAACCCCAACTTAGTTTCCATTCATGAGGGTCTGCTCTTGGTTTGTTCAGCTTGTCTGCCACACAATTTTACTCCAATGGAACAAAAGATGACTCTGAGTTCAGTGCATTGATCAAGACAGGCATCTCTTTTATATTTATGTGCTTGCATCTGTCCTTGGTGTCCCACACACCTTGCACTTTTACCCCCTCCTGAAACTCCTCCTAAAGCACAGTCTGTGAAGTCATGATGACTGTCTGATTCAGAACAGGAAAGGAGAAGGGGTACCCTAAATTCTGGATTTGGGGATATCTGTTGTCTCAACCAAGTATTTCCCTTTTGACAAACCCCAGCACTGAGATCTATAAAAAAAGGGGGGGGGTTGTTGGTGCTGGGATCAAATACTTCATATACAGCTGTATCTTTCTCCTGGGAAATCTTGCCATACTTACCATAAGAATCAGAGAAGTCATGAGACCCAAAATCCTGAGGTACTTCCTCAGTGATCGAACTCGGGGTGAAAAACCCTAGAAACAGATCTATATTATTTACTGAGGAAGAAAATCTCTCGAATGAGGTGTCTAGTTGACATTCCAGAAACATAATTTTGTGAGGAGTCAAAAGACATTTGAACATTTTCTTAGCATCTCAGCTTGTGTAAGAGATCTCTCACTCAAGAGAGATTCCTGACACTTTGAAAAACAAAAACAGGGCATGCATCTGGAGCATTTCTCCCCAAGCCTCCACTGAAAATGGCTATGTCCCAGTGGGACTTTCCCAGCAAACAAATATTACTTATTCATTTACTTATTTAAAAACAAACACTATAAAGATAAGCACACCATCTAAATATGGAAAAATGTAAGCATTCTGTAGTCTGCAATGAGCTGTAACTACAGCTAGACACTTTGTGAACATTGTTGTTGCAGTGGACAGTCCAAAGCGTAAGGAAGAGAATGGACAATGTGATCCAGACACATAAAACCTTAAGAAATGTTTGAAGATTGGATGAATAGAAATGTATAAGTATCTTTTAAATCTAATGTTACAGGAAAACTTGAATGAGGTGAACTGTCTTGCGACATACTAGTATAGACAACGACCAAGCAAACAGTTGAAAAGTAACAAAAATACAGTCACCTATTGAACAAGCCCTTGCTAGGCACCAGTTTGTAAAACCACGGGTACAATCTAGTACGGCCAGCACCAATAAAAGACGAACTTGAAATAAAGCGAACTTGGTAAATACAAAACCTTAACGCCAAGTTTATTGAAAGTAAAAGAAGCGTTTTCACTGGAGCCACAGCTTCAGCTTCATCAGAGATTACAAAAACCCGCCAAGTCAGGTTTAAATACACACGTCATAGCGTGCTCCAAATACAATCATTAAAGAGCCATACTCATTAAAACAAAACAGTAAAGTATAATACGTACAAAACCATTAAAATCAGACCCCTACAACAACTGAAAACTAGTGTTAACATTGAATTCAAATTATTAAAATGTTTATATCACTATACAGTTATTTTTCTTATAAAAGGATGCAACCCTTCACAATCTATCAGTTTTTCACGTAGAAGATAGTAAAAACCATCACATAAAATGTTAATTAAATGTACATATCATTATTAAAGACTTAAAATCAATTTAATATTATTGATTAACTTTAGTGTCATTCTGTCAGACTAATTTTATTTAGACCTTAAAAAATTTTTAAAATTAAACTTACAAATTATTGGGATGTTCGAAAAAAAGTTATTAACCATATAAATTCTTTGTTCAGATCTTTATTCAGTAAAACCTTATCTATACTGAATTTTTACTAATGTTACCACTCAACAACATGAAAAGAGGTGGCAGAAAACTTAAATTTTTAGGGCCAACTACTTCCATACTGTGGCTATTTCAATAGTAAAAATTCAGTATAGATAAGGTTTTACTGAAGATCTGAACAAAGAATTTATATGGTTAATAACTTTTTTTCGAACATCCCAATAATTTGTAAGTTTAATTTTAAAAATTTTTTAAGGTCTAAATAAAATTAGTCTGACAGAATGACACTAAAGTTAATCAATAATATTAAATTGATTTTAAGTCTTTAATAATGATATGGACATTTAATTAACATTTTATGTGATGGTTTTTACTATCTTCTACGTGAAAAACTGATAGATTGTGAAGGGTTGCATGCTTTTATAAAAAAAATAATTGTATAGTGATATAAACATTTTAATAATTTGAATTCAATGTTAACACTAGTTTTCAGTTGTTGTAGGGGTCTGATTTTAATGGTTTTGTACGTATTATACTTTACTGTTTTGTTTTAATGAGTATGGCTCTTTAATGATTGTATTTGGAGCACACTATGACGTGTGTATTTATACCTGACTTGGCGGGTTTTTGTAATCTCTGATGAATCTGAAGCTGTGGCTCCAGTGAAAACGCTTCTTTTACTTTCAATAAACTTGGCGTTAAGGTTTTGTATTTACCAAGTTCGCTATTTCAAGTTCGCCTTTATTGGTGCTGCTCTAGATTGTACCCGTGGTTTTACAAACTGGTGCCTAGCAAGGGCTTGTTCAATAGGTGACTGTATTTTTGTTACTTTTTAAAACTTGAATGAGGAAGACGAGGTGACAGGTTGGGAAGTTACAGCATTTTAATTTTGGATACGATCACAAACAGTTTTAGGAAAGAAAGGTCTAGACCTGGTCTCTAAGCATTTTCTTTCTTTGGTAGTAAAACATTTTAACACATTTACTGAATTATCATTTAAGAAATAGTAAAACAGACATTTATGTAAAAGAAAAAAAAAAAAACACAATAACGTGTTTCCAGTTACAGTTATACAGACATACTGTACATGTGATATACAACATCAATCCAACATTATATAAACTGCTCAATTCCTGTTGTTCCTTAAACCTCACTCCTCCTCCAAAACATTGTTGTGCATGTACTGTTCCCACAATTACAATTTTTTCTATGCAATTTCCTCCTACCCCTTCCTAAAGACCCCACCTTCCAGTTCTTTTATCTTTGTTAAAACATTCAAAACTTCAAATATGTTTGGCTTAGACTTTGATTTCCATTTTCTAGTAATTCACAATCTCGAAAACAACTCCCCTTTCTCACAAGAGAAGGGGGTGCTGCACTCCCAAGTGTGTTGTCCTTCAGGTGAGATGTTAAAATGAGGTCCCATCTGCTTGAGTTGGTGGTAGCTCAGGTGGATTTAAAAGATCCCAGAGTAGCTAACGAGCAGGGGTCCTTTATTTAACAAATCTTAAATTTTTATAATATAAACTGAATAGATAAAATAATATTTACATTATATACAAACTATTTACACTGACCTCATGTTCACTTTTTACATTAAAAATACATTTAGATCTGACCCCCACTCTACTTTTCACATCCAAAATCTTATTTTTTTAGCATTTCTGACAAATCACACACAACATTATACATAATTCCTTTCATGCTTTGGTTCCAAATTATTTAAATAAAGTATTTTTTTCCAGTCTCTTTAATAAATACTTTTATTTTTACAAAAAACATTCAGTCATATCCATACTAATATTTCTGTATCCCTTAATTATTTTTACAAAAAACATTCAGTCATATCCATACTAATATTTCTGTATCCCTTAATTTAATCTACATAAGGTTTCTCATCTTAGTCCGTAATGCATCAATTATTTTACATCTCAAAAAGAAACGTTTGTCAGTTTCTTCTTTAGGACAAAAATGACATGTGCTTTCACTTATTTTTTATACGGCTTGTTTGCTTTGACTGGTAATTTCCTTCTCGCCAGTCTCCACTAAAATCATAGCATTCTAGTCTCTTTCTAAACCCATCATTTACTGCTTTATAGTTCTGATTTTCCCCTTCCTCCAATTTTTTCCATGGGTATACATGAAGATATCTTGCCATTACCTTTTTTATACCACTTTTTTCTTTCATCTTCTAAATCTTCTATGCTTATCTTCCACATTACAATTTTCTCTTCATATGCTTTAATTTCTCCATTCACATACTTTTTTTTACAACTTTTTGTCATGTCCCATATTTTTAATATTTGTTCTCCATTAATAAACTTACTAAATTACCATTTTTTTCCTTTAACCATTTAAGGTATTTAGGTTCATAGGTAGGTACTAGGCTATCTGCCCGAAGGCATTTATAAGCCTAGAAAGAATGTGTTGGCTTTCGCCACCCCCTTAGATTAGTTCCCTGTGCCTCTGTCCAGCAGAGCCACCCCCGGGGTAAACTTTCTGTTTCCCATCCACTCGTCAAGGTTTCTCTTGAAGAGTGCTAGCGAGGAGCTCTGCCTAATGTAGATTAGAATCTTGTTCCAAAGCATGGGAAGTCTCTGGGACAGGAATCTATCCCTCCAGCACGTCCTATTTATTGTTGTGGCGAGGTTTAGATCCCTAGAGCGTGTGGCTCAAGGGGATACGGTTTTCTTTAGGTGGAGCATGTTCATCAATTCCGGGTTGGACATGGCCTTGTATGTCAGGCAGAGATCACCTCTGAGTAGGCGGTATGCAACAGAGTACAGCTGGAGTTTCTTCAGTCAAGCTGCATAGGGCATCTGTTTGAGGCCAGTGATCCTCTTGGTGAGGTACTTCTGTGGTCTTTCCAACTGTTACAGGTGTCTTGTAAGGTACATCACAAATGGGGCGTTATACTCTATGATGGGTCTGATGAGTGATGAGTAGAAGAGCACAATGACTTCTTTTGATCTGGATGCAAACCCTTTTGTGATTAGTTGGGCTATATAGATGGATTTTCTAACCACTTTGGCAATGTCATTATCAAAGAAGAGATTACTATCTACTTGGGTCCCCAGATCCCTTATTACGTTTTCTGTATTTAGGGGACTACCACCTATGTGGTAGTTTGTGGATACTTTGTTTTTTCCAAAGGGGATGACTATGCATTTTTTGGCATTTAGCTTAAGGCCATGATTTTGACACCAGGTATCCGTCTCAGTGAGACCCTTTTGGAGGATGTCTGTGTCAGCCAGAGAGTCAGTTATAGACCCTAGTTTGCAGTCGTCTGCAAACTTGGTCAGCCATAGTCCTCCTGTGCATGCCTGTACCTCTGAGAAGTATGCACAGAACAGGAGGGGTCCTAGGATTGAGCCCTGCGGACTTTTTATATTGACATAACAAAACTAATACTACTGGATTTACAAGTCTTAAACCACCATCCTCTTTTACTACATAAAGCACATCTATATTTACAGGGTTAAGGAGACATCTGCATATAAAGGAGAAAACAGTATTAGTAATATATTTTTCAATTGCAATGGCATACTAAACACACTAGCTATATATATATATATATATATATATATATATATATATATATATATATATACATACACACACACACACACACACATATATATATATATATATATATAAAACTATTTCTTCAGAATTAAATGCAATACCGTTAATACTACCTTCATCCCCTAAATCTTTATTTTTTTCTATGTTCAAACAAATTTATCTCAACACAAATTCAACTTGCTTATACGTTTTCCATTCCATTCAAATGCTTATAACAAGACTGCACGTCATCTGCATAAGATAACTCTATACGTATAGCAATACCTTTCTTTGTTATGTAATATTATACTGAGTTAATATAACTAGTTATTGCATTCACAACTAAATGTAAAAAAAAGCAGCTACCACCACTTGGAAAACGAATATTTAATCCAACAGCTCAATAAAAACAATAAAACAAAACAAGAAATGCAAAGTTTGATGAGCGCTTTTGGGCTGTGCCTTTCATTTATTGTATTTTTATTTATTTTATTTTACATATGTTGACTGGGCTAGTCCAGCTGGATTTATGTCCATTTTCAGTGGAGGCCCGGGGAAAAAAGCTCCAGTGGTTTTTACAAGTTTGCACAGAAATAGGCATAATAAGATAACATTTATAAAACAGAGTAAGTTAATACATGTAATACACAAATATGAATAAGATTGAAACAGAGAGAAAAGATAAAATGTCTTTTCAAACAAGGAATAATAGAGATTTTTTTTTGTTATACTGTATATATGAGATAACATATGTTTACATAGATTAAAGGTGGTTGAGGAGAAGATGTATAGAAAAGGTTATGGTGGTAAGGGGGGTTAGTCAGGGTTTGTGCAAGGACAAAGCCATTGTGCTTTTAAGTGACTTTTTAGTTGATTTTTAAAGAGAGGTGATGATGAGAGAGATGTCAGTTTTGTGGGAAGTTTGTTCCAAATTGTCCCCACAGAGTTTGTGAAGAGAGAATCTCCTGCCTTGTTGTGGGATTTCTGGGTTGTAACTAGTAGTTGACTTGCTGAGCGCAAGTTGGAAAGGTTTGTACAGGGGGAGATGAGGCTAGTGAGAATAGGAGTATTAGTAGGCTGGTATAGAATTTTATGTGTGATTGAGAGTTGTTGAAATTTAGCTGGTTATTTAGTTCAAGCCATCCTAGACGTTTTAGGTTTAGACAGTGATGTCTTCTGAATGAGGACCCAGTAGCAAGCCTGGCAATGTTGTTATATGAAGTGGACAATTTGTTTAGGTACCATCAGATAAACTGCTCACATTCAAACACTCACTTAAAGGGAGTAACAACCAATCTGTGCTCGATACTGAACCCACCTTTTTTAAGGCAGGTTTTAATGGAATTACATCATAAAGCCCTGGATGTCTGTGTGCTGTAAGTTCTATTATCCATTTGGCCTCTTCATATTCAGTGTCATTCACTATATCACCACCCCTGATGTTACTCACCATATGCCAAATCAGTTTTTTATTTTTTTAATACACCATTACAATCCCAACCCTCAGTCTATAATCCTTTATTTTTGAAAACTTTAGAAATGTCCACTATGTCCTTATATATGCTATTTAAAAGTCTTCAAAATGAGTCTTCCTAGTCTCTCTGAAAAAACTCTTTAATTACATAAGACTTTCACAGAGTGCAGTCTTCCTTGTTTTCATACTGACTTTTCCACTGCCTGATCATTTTCAAACATTACATCACAAAAAGTGTCTTTGTTTATATGGCTGAAAGCTCTTACCTCTGCTGGAGAAGTTCCTAAAGGTGAAACAACATTGTTCCATACCTCATATCTTTCTACTTCTCTTTCTTCCTTGGAGGAAACAGTCACTTTTCCTTTGTTTTATAACAGTTTCTCTTCCTGGTGTTCCTTTCTGTGCTTTTTCCTTAACCATATCAGCATAAGTTTTTGTCTTACCATTTCCTAAATTTTCTGTATCAAAAGTACCTCTTCGTTTTGAATTCTGCCCATCTCCCCATGCCACATCCTTGCCACTGTCAGGTTCACTTTCCTTACGTAGTTTTTCTAACAAAACATCATGCAACCCTGCTGACTGAAGGGTTTGTAATAATACATCTCTCATCGTGCTGGTTCTCTTCTTGGAACAGCTGCTGCTGCTGGAAAATCTCTTCTGAATCTGGAAAAGGCTTACCTGCCTTTTCTCTGACTATGCACCCTTCCGCTGCTTCAAAAATATCCATAGAAGCCTCAAATGTCTTCTTACTATCATCTCCAACCACTGAACACCACTAGAAGGAATATACGCCTTCTCTCTCTACTCTCAGACCTCAGACAAAGATAAAGAAGTCTCAACTACCTTCTCTTTTAACCAGTTATCTCCGGACACATTTTAAAGCTGATCTGAAGGTTCCACTACATTCTCCTGCTCCAAATCACCAGCAAACTCCTCTCTCAGCTCCATTACTCTAACCCCCTGCTTTTCCAAGCCACCACTGCACCCAGAACGGAAACAGAAGTGTGTGAACCACACACATCCTCCCAGCAACTCCGAAAAGAGTAGGGGAAGTACCCCAATGCCCTGGCCAAATTTCCCCAAGTTGTATAAATACTATCTTGGGTCTTCCTTGAAAAGAGGCTACTAGACTAACGGGACTAACTTGGTCAAAAAAAGATAGACGGATATACAGGCATGTACTTAGATAAACACAAACAAGAGAGCCCGACCTTCGAAATGACAGACTGTTCCACTGTCAAGCGGAAAATGGTGCATCTTTCCCAGATAAAACAAACAGCAAATGCCAATAAAGCCTAAAACTTAATAAAATTCACTTCATTCACAGACCCACAAATTAAAATAACAACTTTTCCATTGGAAAAAATGGCTTTCAGTTAAACAATTTTTTAAAAGTACGCTGCAGTCTTTTTACAGTCCATTAAAAATGGACTCGGAGCTTTAAAATAATTTTCCTTAGGAGGAAAGTATTACTAATAAATAAAAATTATTTAATGGAAGTTTTTTTTACCCCAAAGGGAACTTATCTGCCCAGCGAAGAAGTGGCACAAACCAACTCTCGATCCCTGAAAGCATCAGAGGAGTGTAATCTTTAGTGGCAGTAAAGCCCTGAATGGCTTGGCTGTTGTAAACTGAAAGAAAGAATAGCCATGATGATGCACCTACACATATACCCAGTCTCCCTCAACAAACCACACTGAATCATTAAACTGTGAACAAATAAATGTTAGGTCCTTTACCTTCATAAACAGTCTGAATCTCCAAAGACAGACAATTTCTGACTATTAAACATCTTATGTCTGAATAAGATCAAAGTGAAAGAAACACTGGCCATTGTAATTTATTTCAACTTGTTATGCACAGACACATATTGCTCTTCCCTGAGAAGTCAAAGATCATAACAAAGATTATTTAACTATGGCTGCCATCACAGTATAAGCAATTCAGCACCTGTGACTATTAACAGCAATGTTTTCTGTACAGCATTAAACAGTCACAAAGGGATCTATGGCAGTGTAACTTACATAAAGAGTCATAATTTAGCATTCTTATAACACTAATTAGTGAGGTAAACTATTCTTTCCTTCCTGTGTCAAGACAGGCACTGAAAACCTCAGAGGAGTGTACTTGGGTAATTTCTTGCAAGCTGAGCTGCGCTTTATGAAACTGGTAAGGATTTGCTGAAGAAAAACGGAAAAGTAGGACTAAAGATTGCAATACAGAGACATTTGGGTCAATGAACCAAAAACGTTTTTCTTCCTCAACATAGGCAGTGAGGAGGAACCGACACAATGTTTGCTGTGAAGTATCCAAATAAGAACTAGGTGACAGCCTGAAGTGACAGAACAGCAGTGACAAAGGTCCTCCAGCTCATGGATTAGGAGTGCTAAAAAAGCACTGAAAAGTGGAGACAATGCTCTATTACAGGGCATTATTAAGTAACAGTGCTCAGGTCTGGGTTAAGCTAGACGAAAGGTATATCTGTGAAGCCATAAGAATCTTCAGCATGTACATATCTGTATGTGGGCAGCCAGTCTTGAATACAGGCAAGGCAAATTTTAAAAACAGTAACGCTGATCTAAGCGAAGACTCCCTGAAATACATACAAAAGGTCATTACTCATTCACTAGCACCCTCCAAAAGAAAACATACATTTAAAAGGCATGGCATTGAAAAAAGGGAAGTTATGTACTCACCATAATGTTCCATGTTTGCAGTCCATCTCGCCCTTCATTCTTACATATGGGTTCGGAGCCAATCCTCAGCTCCGACTTGGCCGATTACAAAGCTCAAAGTCTCTTAGTTGGCTTGTGGCAAGGTAGGTATCCCATAGTGCACTAGTAAAATCCCCATATCTTGTTTGCTGCTAACTATAAAAGCAATAGAAAGGTTATCCAGAAAGAACAACAATAATGAAAGGTCTCCACCCTACCAAAGGCAACACTATCCTGCCTCCAGATCCTTCCAGGATGGGGGTAGGTGGGTGGGTTTGTAAGAATGAAGGGCGAGATGAACTACAAACATGGAATATTATGGTGAGTACATAACTTCTTTATGTTCTGTAGTCCTATCTCGCCTTCATTCTTACATATGGGACAGCGTCCCTAGCACCTTTATCTCGGGTGGCTCATGGGAATATACTTCTGAGTACCATGGAACCAAAGGAGGCTCTAACCCTGGAGGTCAGATCTAATTTGTAATGAGTAACAAAGGTATGAGGGGGTAGCCCAAGTTGCTGCTGCACAGATATTGTCAATTGGAACTCTGGCTTGAAAGGTAGCAGATGTGGACAGGGATCTTGTGGAATGAGCCTTAATCTTGAGCGGGTGGATCTTTCCATTGGGGAAGTAAATAAAGGAAATACAGTTGGAAATCCAAGTAGATAGTCACTTTAGAGACTGGCAGACCTAGTATAGTTTCAGAAAAGGACACTACAATTGGTCTGATTTTCTAAGTTCCTTAGTCCAATGAAGGTAGAACCGTAACTGTCTGTGAACATCAAGATGATGAAATTTATATTCTGCACTGTTAGAATGATTAGGGAAAAATACAGGCAGTCTGACAGTTTGGTTCAAATTAGTCTGACAGCAAACTTTAGGGATGAAGGAAGGATTTGTATGAAGGGAAACTCTGTCTTTGTGGAAAATCAAATAAGGAGGCTTGACTGACAGTGCTTGTAACTCTGATACCCATCTAGCGGATTTGATAGCTACTAGGAACAGAGTCTTCCAAGACAGAAACTTCAAATGACACGAATGTGTGGGCTCAAAAGGTGGAGAAGTTAGTTTGGACAGAACGGAATTTAGATCCCATGGAGGTACAGGTTCCTGAAAGGGAGGTCTGAGCAAGGTAGTGCCTTTAAGGAAGGTTTTACACAATTTGTGGGACATTAGATTAGGCTCATGTTGCCCCAAATTAAAATTTGATATTGCTACCAGTTGGACCCTAAATGTGGCAGCAGCTGATCCCTGATGGAAAAGTTCAGTCAAAACTTCTAACACCACAGGGATGGATGTAAGGATATACATTTTTCTCTTTTGCCCAGATAGAAAATCTTCTCCATTTGCTAGCGTATAACTTCCTATTGGAAGGTTTGTGCGACGATGTAAGGATATGGGTCACAGCAGGTGAAAAAATCATGAAGCCTGACTAGGGATGGAAGTGGATCAGCCACGCTGTCAAGTTGAGGGTGTGGAGGCAGGGGTGAAGGGAACCTGACATGTGTCAAGAGGTCTGGAACTGGGTCCAGAGTCCATAGATTGTCTACGAGAGGAGGCCCAAGAAAGGGGAACCAAATCTGACAAGGCCAGTAAGGAGTGATCAGAATAATTTTGCTTCCCAAGAACTTTGCTTTCTGGATCACTCTGCATATGAGCGGAAAGGGGGGGGAATGCATAAAGGAGTCCCAGGGGCCAATCGTGAACAAGTGTGTCTCTCGGCGACTCCCCTGGAGGGGGGATAAGGGAGAAGTAGCTGCTGCATTTGGCGTTGATCGGGCTGGCAAAGAGATCGCAGCAAGGCTGTCCCCATTTGCAGAAAATCTGGTCCGCTACTTTCCGATTCAGAGACCACTCATGAGGCATCAATATAGCCCTGCTGAGCTTGTCAGCTATCACACAGGTTGTCCCCGGGATATGCGGTGCTACTAAAAAGCTTTGGGAAGAAAATCGCCCACTGCCAAACACGAAGAGCCTCTCGACAAAGGGGGAAGATCTGGTTCCTCCTTGCTTGTTTAGATACTATACCACTGACATATTGTCGGATTGAATTGCTACCTTCCCCAAGGGAAGTCGTGAAGTGCTTGCAACACTAGAAGCACTGCTCTCATCTCTAGGATATTGACATGCAGGTGAGCCTCGTGATCTTGTCATGTGCCTTGGACAGTCCTGCCTAGATAATGCCCCCCCCCCCACCCCCATCTGTTAGGAATCTGTGGTCACAGTGGCAACGGGTTGGCGATGGTGGAATGGAGTTCCTGTTGTCAGCTGATCGGGTTGAATCCACCAACGAAGGTCCTTTTTGCAAGACTCTGTTATGAGAATATGAGATAGAGGCAGTTGTTGGTGAGACCACTGGGAAAAAAGAAGAAGCCATTGAAGAATTTGCATATGTAATCTGGCTAGTGGGACTAGATTTATGGTAGAGGCCATGGTCCCTAAGAGTTTCAGCACTGTCTTTGCCTTGACTTTCTGCAGAGGAAGCAAGCTGAAAATCTGTTGTCTGAGGTTTTGAATTCTGTCTGCAGGGAGACGAGCTAGTACGGCGACTGTGTCTACTTCTGCGCCTATAAAAGTCACAAATTGAGAGGGTGATAAGGCAGACTTTTCCCAGTTTATCGTAATCCCCAGCTGCGAACAAAGCTGGATGGTTGAATCCCTGGCTTGTAGGAGCAGGTGCCTGGTGGCGGCGATCAGAAGCCAGTCGTCCAGGTACAGAAATACTTGGAATCCACAACGTCTCAGGTGAGCTGTCACTACCACCATACATTTGGTGAACACCCTGGGGGCTGTGGTGAAACCAAAGGGCAGAGCATGAAATTGGTATGCTTTGTCCATTTTTATATGGTAGTACGCACCTTGGAGGTCTATGGAGCACATCCAATTGTTTTTTCCTAACAGGGGGAGTACAGACTGCAGTGTTACCATCCGGAACTTGGCCTTCTGTACAGATTTGTTTAGTTTGCTGAGGTCCAAAATGGGCCTCCAGTCCCCTGTTCGTTTTGGGATTAAAAAGAATCTGCAGTAAGTTCCGAATCTTATCTGGTCTGCGGGGACAGTTTGGATGACTCTCTTTGACAGCAACTTTTGAATTTCTACAGTTGCTTGATCCCTATGATTGGGTGGAACATCTGGGATCTTCTTGGGAGTGTGAGGTGGAAGAAAGAAGGGTGTGGAATATCCTCTGGTGATTACTCTTTGTACCCATATGTCTTGGGTGACGTTTAGCCAGGCTTCTGGATACAAAGATAGGCAACCCCCGACTGGCTCCAGAGAAGCACAGCCGGGTCCCACATCAGGAGCGCTGATAGGAATGTCCACGAAAGTAATCGCAGCCACCCTGGTTTTGCGGACCCTCCCCCCCACTGCCTCTAGGGAGACGTCTACCATTAACTCCTCCTCCTCTAAAGGAGGGATCACCTTGTGTGTCCGTGAAAAATCTCTGGGACTTCTTGAACCCTATTTTACCACCTCTCTGACCCTTGATATATGGTTTAGAGGGGACAGTAAAATTTGCTCCCACGGCAGAGAGAGTTTTCCCTTCTTGCTCGCACCTGGTGAGTGTATCTTTTACCTTTGGTCCAAACAGAGAAGAACCATCAAAGGGGGGTGTTTGTAAAGGTAGATTTGAAAGGCTCTGCAAAATTACATACGCGCACCCAGGAGTGTCTCCTAAGGGAAACTCCCGAACCCGCTGCCATACTCACTCTGTCAGCTGCATAAGAGATCAGCCTCATGGAGGAGATCATAATGGAATTTAAGGTGGACAACTGAGCAGTCGACTTCTCAGGGACTCCTTCAGTAGATGTACCTTAAAGAGCATCCCTTAGCTCCTTGAGGAGATCTCTCTGAAGCCTAGTAAAATGTGAGAGATAGTTCAGCGATCTGAGGGTAAAAGCCACTGAAGAGAAGATACACTTCCCGTATCTATCCATCGTTCGAGACGCCTTGTTCGGTGGATGGACAGATGTAGAAGTCTCCGCTAGTTCCTTCTTAGTGGCCGCCACCATCATGGCATCTACAGGCACACCTTTGGTAAAAAACGCTCTCTCTTTTGGGGCAGAGAGAAATTTAATGGGTCTTCTGGGGACTGGCTCCACGGCATCAGGAGTTTCCAACACCTTTCAACTAACCAGGTCTATGAGTTCATCAAAAGGTGGAGACACCCAAGAGGCTGAAGGTTGAGACCCAAAAGCCTTCAGGTACACTGACTCCTCATCAGAAGGGGTGACAGTGGGCCAGCCGCCTCTCTGCTTCAGGATATCCAAGATGTCTACAAAGGAGACAGAAGGTTCCCCCAGGTCGCCCTCTGACTCCTCAAGGTCAGTGTCTGAGGTGATGGACTCATCCAGGGAGTCTACATGCTTCCTCTAGCATGTCCTCTTCCGAGGGGGCTCCTCAGAAGGGTATTCTGGGGAGGTCTCGGAAGACTGGGGGCCACCCAATGGGGGCTCCTGAGGCTGCAGATCTCTGCTGCCAAGACAGAGAAGGTGCTGAGACAGATGTCGGTGCTCGAGGGGGGAAGTGTATCGGTACCCTTGTGCGGAGCTGATGCCTGAGAGAGCACGCTCATCATCTCGAATGCAGATCTCTCTGGCTCTGAAGACAGCCCTGGCTCTGAAAAAATGGAGGTAGTCCTCTGCTCCAAAACGATCGGCTCCGAGATGGATGTACGGTCCGAGCTCACCCTAGCTGACGCACTGAGAGGGAGATTCGACACCGAAGACGTTCGGGTCCAAGCGCCCCTGTTGGGGCCGACCGGTGAACTTCGGCTCCTAGACACGACTGATGGCACCAAAGGTGTCGGAGCGGAACTCTTTTCCAAGACAGCCACAAGGGGAGCTGGAACAGAGGGTTCCACAACAAGTGCTACTGAACTCTTTGGCTCTGAAGGCCTGACTCGGCTCGGAGGAGGAACCACAACAGGGAGAATGGACTCAGATGGCTCTGGAGCCGAATGGGTCAAAGCCAACAACAATTTGGGGAAAGCAGACGACTTCAAGAGTTTAAACACTACTATCTCTACATCCTCTTCTGAAAGACTCTTGGAGGATCAGGATGACAAGGTAGGCGACCTGGATTTCTGTAAAATGGGAGATCGTAAAGTTGGGGAGACCGGCAAAAGCTCTCTGGATCGGCTCCAGTGCAACTTTTCAGTAGTCGGCTCGGAAAACCGTGGGGCCGACACTGTAGTGTCAACATTGATCACCTTGACCGGCTCCGAGGACAGTGGAGCTGAAGAGGTAGAAGCTTTATCCAATTTTAATGTTTTCTGAGGAGGTTCAGACAAAATAGTAGGCGCCGGAGAAGGTCTCTTGGCCGACTTCACCTTCTCTTTTCTTGATGAATGAGACTTGGAAGATGAAGAAGAACTTGCTAAGTCCTCCTCGAAGGAAGGCTTGAGGAGACCTTTCAGAATTAATTTGTTCTTTCTCTCCTGGAGAACTCTGGAGCTAAAGGAGTGGCAAGAAAGAACAAGTCTCCTGCAGGTGAATGGCTCCGAGGCAATAAACGCAATTACTGTGACCATCTGTAATCAACAGTTTTTGGGAGCACTTAAGGCACTTTTTAAAACCCGAAGATTTATGGTCTCTGGATTCCTTTGACATGACTATAATGAGCTCTATGAAACAGGAAGAAGGGAGGACAAGGTCCTCTAACTTAAACGGGCCTCGCCCCAAGAGAGATGCATGCCAAAAATTAGTTCTAGGTCCTCTAACAAATGGCCTAGCCCTGTTGAGAAAGAGACAAAGTTAAACAGAGGACTAGATCCTCTAACTTAAAAGGACCTAGCTGCGGGAAAAAGAAAGAAAGAAAGCTAAGCCGGAAAATACCAGAATCTTAAATAGCACGCAAGCTATTGAAAATAGCAAACAAAACTGCACACAATATTAATATAGAAAAAATGTCAAAAAAAAAAAAAAAAGAGGTCCTAACACAAACGCGGACCTACAGTAATGTGAACTATATCAAAAACTAGCACACAGGATCCCACACAGAACAAGGGCCCAACGGCCAACAAGTTCTCAAAACTAAGTAAATAGCAAAAAACACTTCTATAAACTACCTATGAAAAAACTATCACTAATATTACGTATAACTAACTAGTTATGTCAAGAAATATCAGAAAATATAGAATAATAAAAGAAAAAGTTTTCAACTTAGCCACAGCCAAGCAAGAAGCACTTCTGAACTCGCAGACGTGGCAAACAAGATCTGGGGATTTTACTAGTGCACTATGGGATACCTACATTGCCACAAACCAACAAAGAGACTTTGAGCTTTGTAATCGGCCGAGTCGGAGCCAAGGATCGGCTCCGAACCCATATGGAAGAATGAAGGCGAGATAGGACTACAGAACATCTAAAGGACTACAGAACATCTAACATATTAATCTGGCTCTCTAGCCAGCAGTGGAAACACAGGTGTCTCTTAGCTCTTTAATATCTTTTTCTTTGCTGTAACAAACAAAAATCATGCAGCAGTTATTGGAAAAACTTAGTAACTACAGGATCTCTTTGCAAAGCTGAATGGAGCATCACTTCAGATAAAGCAACAGGTTACTCATATACTCTACTATAAACACGTACACACAGCAATAAATATAAGACAAGTAAACAATTCTGATGACAGATCAGTAAACTACAGAATGAAAAACTATTCTAAACTGAAAATAGTCTTCAACCAAAATACAATATACCGGAACTAGAGTGCTCAGATCACACAAAGGAGAGGCAGACTGACTCATACTTGTAGCAGCTGTAAAGAAACAAGAGCGTGCCATGTTAGTGGTCACGCTACTGAAACAAACTGCAATAACAAAAGGTAACATATTGAAAACTTCTTTCTCAAATACACACAAGCAGCTACCACAACAAGCTGCACAGCTGGTTTCCTACAATTCCAGTCTCTCAGATATTAATCTCAGCAAGGCAACAAAAACATAGACATCAAGTTACAAGAAGGCCTACACACAATTAAGCTCAAAAATGCTTCTAAAGAAAAACATATTCTGAAAAAAAAGCAAAGCAAATTACAAGAATTTCACTTAATGGTGCATTTCACCTTACACTTTTATTAAATGTTTAAAAAAAAGAAGTGTAACACTTCCATTCTGCAGTTATTTTTTGTGGTTTTGTAAAATATGGAACCCTCTTTCCAACTGCACTACACAACAACAACAGAGCAAACATGATCTAGGACTCTTGCAAAACTGAGTTTTATGGTAGGTGATACAGTACTCCAGACAGGCCTGCAGCAGCAAGTCCATTCTGATATGTAACATTTTGGAAAAATAAATGGATTTTTTTGTCTTGAAGCTCAGACTGCAAGATGGTTTTGCTCAAAATAAATGCACTGAAAATTACTTTGGGGTGCATCCACTGTAACAATGTCAGCACTGTACTGCAAAACTTCTAGCCTTAAGAAGATTATCACTTTTGGCTAATGAAATCATCATGTATACCCCCATTCAGCAATCCAACGCAAGTGCAAGTAAGAACAGTCTCAAAAAGGGACTGCAATAAATTCATACAAAAAAGGGGGGGTGGAAGCGGGAAACATTTCGTCTAGAACAGGTGTTGCTACAGGGACTTTCTGATGGCAGTTCAAGTTTCACCTTTTTAACTGCTGAAAAAGTACCTAGCTTCTTCACTATACAACAGATCACCGAAAAATATTTCATTACTCCCAGAGCACAACTATAAATCTGTGATGTCATCTTTCTAATGAAAATCAGCAAGTAAAACCACACAGCAACTTAGCAAACACAAGAGAAGTGAAAAAACAAGCTGGTCACACCAGGCACTTGGTGTATTTGCAGTTTAATCCAAATGCTTTCATCTTGCTAGTTTCAGACTTCAGAATAAAAAGTAATGCGCGTAAACACATACTACATACCCATTTCTCCACCCCTTTCTTAATTAGTTCAATTCAGATCCACCCAGTTGTTAAGACACATCACAACATAAAAGGCATATTACATTCATTTAATACTCTGTTAAAGACTCACAAAACATACTAAATATTGCAAATGATGTCATAAAATTCATAAAAAATATGCTGCTTTCAATTTCAAATAAGAACTTAATGACAGCCTGTCATTAAGTCCAGGCTTTTCATCAGAATTAAGTTTAATTTGCCATTTTAGCTCTTTAAATTCTAAAAATTCGTCACTTGGTCCACCTCTAGGTCCTAAGTCAACGTGATCTATGGCACAAAATTTAAAGGCATGTGTTCAGTTCTCCCTAATATATCTGTATAGGTCATTCTTTCCATTATGATGTTTAATTTCATAAATATGCTCGTAGATCCTAGCCCTGAATGCTCTCTTGGTTTTCCCCACATAATGACTGCCATATGCCTGACATACTGCAACATATACAACTCCTTTGGAATAACAAAAATATTTTTTAGGAGATTTAATACTGCCAAAGTTCACAATAGTAATTCTATCTTGGTGAACTACATGTTGACATTGGGCACATCTTCCACATTTAAAACATCCTCCATCAACCCTTCCACCACGGCTACTCTCCAACATCCCCTTGAAAGAAGCCTCTTTTTTGTATACAATGGCAGTTTTTTTCTACGAACAAGGAAAGTAATTCCGGGTCTGTTCTGAAAATTCTCCAATATTTCTTGACAGTGTTACAAATGTCATAATAGTCAATGCTATATGGTAGTATCAATGCCCTACCAAAACTCTCTCTGTTCCCTTGTCCAGTTGTTTGCAACATGGCAGTGGTGTTATCCAACAACACATGATAAACCCCTTCATTCCTTTTCGTCTGAACCTCACTCATTATACTGACCACCATCTCTTTCAGGTACACACCTTCTAAAATCTCACATTCCTGGAGAAAATCATCCAGTACAGAAACCATTCCGGACAATCTTACAAACTGGCCTTTAACTAAGGCTCTCTTTTGATGTGTAGGGTGCCAACTATTGTAGTGCAGCAGGGAATTAGAATAAGTCGGCTTCCTATAAAGATGTGATGTAAAAACCTTGTTGTTGTAATCCTTTCTAATGGTGACATCCAAATAGTGAAGCACATCTCTGTCCATACACATAGTAAATCTCAAAAAATGTTTCGTTTCACTAATATATTGAAATAATTCATTCAGCCTATCCTCACAGTCTTTCCAAAATAGCATCACATCATCTAAAAATCGCCCACAAAGCACCCAACAGTCGTTAAAAGGTGAATTAAAGACAAAAAGATCCTCCCAATGGGCTAGCACTATGTTAGCAAAGACAGGGGCACAACATGCATCCATTGCTACCCCCTGCCTCTGCTTAAATAAATGCCCCTAAAAGCTTACAAAGTTGTTCTCTAACACAAGCTCGAGGTACGCCCTCAAAGTAGAGACAGTATTACAAGTCCATGTTTGTGTTTTAGACGTTGCCCGTTCGATTCTCAGTTAGAGCGTCTTCTGTGTGGCGACATGCATGAATGGGCGTTCCTTCGTTGAAGGTTGTGCGTTAGGCCCGGCAAGCCAGTACGTAAAAATCTACTGCCAATCATTAGCGGACAGGAGTTCCGCTGTGGCAACCCCTAACCGGGAAAAGCCGAAAGACACAAACAAACAAACAAGTCACAGAACCAGTCAATCCCTGTTCATGTGGGATGACTGAAAACAAATCACAAATGTCTATAGCTACCATTAGTAAGTTATCATCATACATTTCCTGTCTAACTTTCCCAAGAAAAGTCCCAAGAATCTCTCAGCAATGTTGCCCTGTTCTCAAGCACGTTTAACGTTAAAATCCAGACATTTTGCAATACTAAATGTTTTTGATGCTTTTACATCCACTATTAGGCGTGGGAGAGGGGGTGGTTATAGATTTGTGAATTTTTGGGATCCTAAAACGTGTTGGGATCCGTGGGTGTACTGTCTCCAAAAATTCATGTTCCTCTAGAGAAATCTGCCCATTCAACAACTCCTCAACCAATGTTAAATTAACATTTCTGTAAGCAATGTTGAGTTCACTACGGGAGACTTCTGTACAGGTATCACTGTATAGTAATTCAAACATCCGGCTAATGTAGTCATTAACATCCATTATCACCAGCCCCCCACCCTTGTCCGGTTTCATGATTCTAATGTCCCCATTAGCTAAAATTTCTTCAAAAAATATCACTTCATTAAGTGTTACATGTCCTATTGTACGATCCTATCCTGATCCAAGGTCACAAATTCTTTTAACACACAATGTCTCAAATAAACTAACCATAGGATGTTGGGGGGAATATATGTGCTAGGTCTTTTTAATAACAAAATCGGTAACACCCCAGTGTCAGCCTCATTTTGAAATTGCATTGCCAAATTCAATTTTTTACTGAAAACTTTTACCTGTACAATTGTTTCCACTATATTAGCCCTTTTAGCTGGGACAAAGTTCATTCCCTTCTCGAACAAGTCAGCCCACTCAGAGCTAATGCTGATGTGACTCAGATTATAAATGTTAAAATCCTCGCCTGCATTTTTTATAATGGTAACCTCGTTGTCTTCTCTGGTCTCCTTTTCATTAGTGGAAATTAACTGTAATACTGGACATTGCCCCCCCCCCATGCCTCTTCCTCCTCCCTCTCTGCTGGTCTTGCACCAAATGTTGTTGGTGGCCCCAGATTCCCTGGTTGCCACTCTGTAGGTCTAAAAGTCACTGGGATCTCCTTAAAGGAGGGGACCCTAAAGGGTCGGTTTCTTCTAATTCGTTGTCCAGTTGGTCATTAACATCACCCATATTAATCTCAAGCCTGTCTTGTCCAGTCCTAGACTGTCATCTAGGGGGGGGGGGGGGGTTAGGGTATGCTGTTCTATTTTCATAGTCTAGCTTATCCCTCAAAAGTTTTTTGCCCTCCCTGCTCTTAATATCCTTTAAACTTCTTTCATCACTAAAAACATTAAATTCCCTAGTTTTGTGTTCAAATAACAAATACTTTTGATACTGTCATTCAGTTTAACTATTTCACTGTCTAACATTTGTAATTGTTTATTATCAACTATGAATACATTCAACAAATCACAGCCTCATCTATTGAACAACTGAATAAGCTCACGGTACAAAAGCGAGTCCTTAGATAGTCCAGTGGGGTACTTCCACATTCGTAACCCCTTAGGAATTTGTTCACATCTTAAACACTCGCCCAGGTAACCATTTTCAAGTTGAATTTTCTTGTACCTATAAATTAAGTCCTTGAAGCGATTTACTTGCGAGTCCAATGTCTCATTGTCTTTTTGTTGAAGAGAACTCACATCCGACCAGTTCATATCGCCTCTGGAACATTGTTCAACAGAAAACGCCAAATTCACATTGCTGGAGGTATTAACAACTTCCTGTCACTCAGAATGTGCAAGCCCAGTTGTAAAATTTAAAGAAAGAGTCACAGAGTTCTCTGTAGTACCAGTGTTATAGTTCCTCTGTGCAGGGGTTGATTGCTCCTGGCTTAACGATTCACCAAAATTGTCCTTCCTTGTGCTCAATTTGACATGTAGTCTCGCCACCTTTTGGGTAAGCCCAGCAACACTCGCCAATAGTGTGGCTATTGACTCCATCATCCATTTAATGTCAGGACCCGAGTTGCCCACCGACTGCTCCTCACTCTCCATAAAACACAAATTAGTAAGTAAAGCCACACAGCAACTCAGCAAACACAAGAGAAGTGAAAAACAAGATGGTCACACCGGGTACTTAGTGTATTTGCAGTTTAATCCAAACGCTTTTGTCTTACTAGTTTCAGACTTCTTCACAATAAAAAGTAAAGTTCACAGATACTATATACCAATTTCTCCACTCCTTTCTTAATTAGTTCAATTCAGACCCACCCAGTTGTTGAAACACAGCACAACATAAAAGGCAAATTACATTCATTTAATACTCTGTTACAGACTCACAAAACATGCTAAATATTGCAAATTATGTCATAAAATTATACTGCTTTCAATTTCAAATAAGAACTTAATGACAGCCTATCATCAAGTCCAATCTTTTCATCAGAATTAAGTTTAATTTGCCATTTTAGGTCTTTAAATTCTAAAAATCTGTCACTTGGCCCACCCCTAGGTCCTAAGTCAACGTGATCTATGGCACAAAATTTAAAGGCATGTGCCTGTATAGTGATATATAACAGTATAATAATAATAGTAATATATAATAAAAATAATGCCCTATACATATGTACTATAATAAAAAGAATGCCCTATACATATGTACTGGATGATTTTCTCCAGGAATGTGAAATTTTGGAAGGTATGTTAACTAGAAGTGGGCACCAGAAGGAGATGGTGGTCAATATAATGATTGAGGTTCAGACGAAAAGGAATGAAGGGGTGTATTGTGTTACTGGATAACACCACTGCCATGTTACAAATACCTGAACAAGGGAACAGAGACAGTTTTGGTAGGACATTGATACTACCATATAACATGACTATTATTTGTAACAATGTCAAGAAATATTGGAGAACTTTCAGAAAGGACTCAGAGTTACTTTCCTTGTTAGGAGAAAAAACAGCCATTGTATACAAAAAAGAGGTTTCTTTCAAGGGGATGTTGGAGAGCAGCCGTGGTGGAAGGGTTGATGAAGGATATTTTAAATGTGGAAGATGTGTCCAATGTCAATATGTAGTTCACCAAGACAGAATTACTATTGTGAAACTTGGCATCATTAAACCTCCTAAAAAATATTTTTGTTATTTCAAAGGAGTTGTACATGTTGCAGTATGTCAGGCATGTGGCAGTCATTATGTGGGGAAAAAGTACAGTTTTGTACCTACCATAAATGTAGATGTTAGAGTGCTAATACAGCTGCAGTCATAACAGATGGGTTCTCCTGCCGTCAGGCGGGTCCTCGGTCGGCCGAATTCCAAAGTCTAGGTCTGGCGTCAGTTGTCGTCGCTTCTTCCCTGACGTCAGTGCGACAGGGGTATAAAGGAACCAGCCGACACCATTTTCTTCAGTTTTTCTTGCCCCAGATGTCAGGTGCCCCCAGAAGGAAGGCAATACATAAATTTGTGTAATAATGCAGTGCAATATAAACAAAATACAGTATTTGCAAGGAAATACATCATAAATGAATACCCCAATCAAGTTGTATGAGGATGTGTTAGCCTATAGGCCTGTCCCAAGAGGGGAAGGAGGGAGGGAAACCTGGACTGCAGCTGTATTAGCACTCGAACATCTACATTTATGGTAGGTACAAAACTGTACTATGTTCATCGTGCATACAGCTGCAGTCATAACAGATGGGTAGAATCCCAAAGCTAAGAAAGGGGTGGTAGGCACTAGGTGGAACTAGGAGGAGCCAAAATGCCCTGCAAGACTGCAGTGGCAAAGCCTGCTCTAGATTTGGAGTATAATGGTAGGTTGTAGTGCTTGGAGAAGGTATACACAGAACTCCAAGTGGCTGCTTCCAAAATAACCTTGGTAGGAACTCCTCTGAGGAAAGCTGCAGAGGTGGCTGTGGCCCTGGTGGAATGAGTTCTAATGCCTGTAGGTACAGTTTTGCCATGAAAGGAATAGCAAAAGCGTATGCAGTGGGCTATCCATTTTGAGATTGTCTGTTTGGAAATTGGCTTTCCTTGAGCTCCTACAGCAATGGACACAAAGAGCTGTTCTGATTTTCTGAAAGGCTTTGTTCTATTCAAATAATAACGCAGTTGTCGGTGGATGTCCAAGGAATGTAGTAATCTCTCCCCTTTGTTTTGAGGATTAGGATAAAAAGTAGGTAAATGTATGGCCTGATTTAAAGCTACCCTGGATACCACTTTAGGCATAAAGGACGGGTTGGTTCGTAAGGAAACTCTGCCCTGATGGAAGGTGATAAAAGGTTGGACAGCCATGAGAGCCTGTAGTTCTGAAACTCTACGAGCTGAGGTGATAGCCAGAAGGAAAGCTGTTTTCCAGGACAAATATTGCAAATCTGATGAGGCAGCTGGCTCAAAGGGAGGCAAGGTCAGTTTTTCCAGAATGAAATTAAGATCCCAAGCAGGTATTGGTGGTTTCCTTGGAGGTCTTAGATTCTTAGCCCCTCTGAGGAACTGTCTTAAGAGAGGGTGAGAGAATAAAGGTGGATCAGTGTTGTATTCTGCAGAAATGGCTGAGGCATGGATTTTGATGGAGGAGAATAAAAGTCCACTGCTTAGCAGCTCAGCCAAATATTGTAGTATTTGAGGTAAATTCAGTTTTCCAGGAACCTGTCCCTTTTTCTCATTCCAGACACAAAACCGTTTCCATTTTGCGGAGTAAGCTTTTCTAGTTGATGGCCTTCTGGCCTCCAAAATGACATCCTGCACCTCCTTGGAGAGTAGGGCCTGCTGTGATGCTAAGGAATCTTCCATGCAGCTAGATTGAGTGTTTTTAGCTGGCTGTGAAGAGTTTTGAAGCTGTGCTGAGTCAGAAGAAGAGGCATTAGAGGCAGGGTCCATGGTGGGGAATGAGTCAGGCTCCTTAGGAGTGGGTACCAGTGTTGCCTTGGCCAGTCCGGAGCAATAAGAATCATCTTTGGTCTGTCTGCTCTGGTTTTCAATAGAACTTTGGGCAGCAGAGGAAGAGGTGGGAAGGCATAAACTGTCATTGATGTCCAACTGAAAGAGAGAGCATCCACTCTCCAGGCCTTTGGATGGAAAATCCTTGAGCAGAATTTTGTCAATTGGTGATTTTTGTGGGAGGCAAAGAGATCTATGTCTGGCCTTCCCCATTCTTGGATTATTTCTGTAAAAACTTTTGGATGCAATTTCCATTCGTGTGGATCTGTCATATTCCTGCTTAGGTTGTCTGCCAGCGTGTTTTCCTTGCCTGGCAAGTACTGTGCTTGTAGTTCCATTTGTAAGTCCATGGCCATGTTCCAAAGTGACATGGCCAGTCTGCATAGGGGGTAAGAATGTGTTCCTCCCTGTTTGTTTATGTACCACATAACTGTGGTGTTGTCCGTTCTTATCAATAGTTGACCTGGTTGTAGAAGGTCCTTGAAAGCTATAATAGCATTTATTACTGCTAGCATTTCCTTTTGACTGATGTGAAGGTGCTTTTCTTTTTGGGACCATTTGCCCTGAATGCACCGATCTGTCATGTGCGCCCCCCAGGTGTAGTCTGAGGCGTCTGTTGTGATGACTTGATTTGCTTGAGGCTTGCTGAATGGAAAAGTTTGAAATGCTTGAGCCCACCACAGAAATTCCTTTTGCAGACATGGAATTAGTGGTATTATTGTTTCCAAACTGTGGCTGTGTTGAGACCATATGTTTTTCAGGAACCATTGTAGTTTCCTCATATGCAGCTTTGCACATGGGATTAGTAAGATGCAAGATGCCATGAATCCCAGAGCCTGCAGGATTTTCCTTGCAGTCAGCCTGGTGCAATTTGCTAGTGCTCTGAAGTATTGAATTAGTTGCCCCTGCTTCTCTGGCGTGAGGTAGGCCATCTGGGTGTTTGTGTCCAAATTGGCACCCAGGAAAATTATCTTCCGAGTGGGTATTAGCCTTGATTTCTTTTTGCTGACTGTGTATCCCAAAGAGTTCAACAACATTATTACATAAGCCAGATGTTTCAGAAGAATGTGCTTGCTGTCCGCTTGGATCAGGCAGTCGTCCAAATAGGGGTATATTTGTATCTCTTGATGTCTGCAGTAGGCAATTACTGATGCCAGGCATTTCGTGAATACTCTGGGCGTAGTAGATAAGCCAAAGGGCAATGCAGAGAATTGATAATGGGTTGAACCTGCAAGAAATCTGAGGTACCTTCTGCAATTTTGTCTGATTGGGACATGCAGGTATGCCTCCTTGAGGTCCAATGTTACCAGCCAAGACTCCTTGCCCAGCATGGGAAGAAGTTGCTGTAGAGTGAGCATCTTGAATTTTGGTACGAGTAGAAATGTGTTTAGGATGGATAGGTCCAAAATAGGTCTCCAATCTTTTCCCTTCCTTGGTACCAGAAATAGCCTGGAATAAAAACCTTGACCTTGTTCGTGCGTAGGTACCGCTTGAATAGCTTTCATGTTTATGAGATCTGTAATTTGCCTTTGTGCCTCTGCCCTTTCATTGCGTGGCAGGTTTGGCATGCCTCTCATTTTTGGAAGGGTGTGAAAATGGAATTTGTAGCCTCTGTTTATAATGTCCAGGATCCATTTGTCCTTTGTGACAATATGCCAATTTTTTGAAAATAATGCCAGCTTTCCTCCTAATGGGGCTGCCATTTGAGACTTGCTTGGCATGCAAAGGGGAAAGTCATTGGGTTTGCTTTCTGAAAGATTGCGAGTTATCCTCACCACCTCTTTGTGTAGGAGCTTGCCATTGTCTGCCTCTAAACGATCCTTGGGATTGTCCTCTGCCCCTCGGGGCCTGTAGCTGCCTCTTTCGGGTGCGTCCGTCGCAGGAAAGGACCACTTTTTGGAAGGCCAATTCCTACTAAAAGCGTGGGGTTGTACCTGTAGAAAATCTTTCACAGTTTGCATTGATTTAGCCTTTTCCTCCATTTTCCTTAATACCTCCTCAGCATTAGCACCAAATAGTACATCCTTTTGAAGAGGGGCGTCTAGTAATTTAGCTTTGACATGATCAGGCAAGGCTTGTTCCTTGAGCCAGGCATGCCTACGTATGACTGATCCTGTAACAGCAGCTCTACATGAGGCCTCTAGAGCATCAAAACCGCATTGTAAGGTATGCTTACCCACTTGTTCTGCACTATGCATCAAATCCTGCAACTCCTTCAAGTCTGGTTGTTCAGGTTGTGACATTTTACTTTTCAATTGTGATAACAAAAACTGTTGGTAATTTAGCATATGGAACTGACAGTTTAAGGCCCTCATGGTTAAGGTAGCAGAGGTATATACCTTTTTTCCCCACCTTTCTAAGGATCTGGAATCTCTCTCGAAGGTAATGGATTTTTAGCAGTGGAGGCCTTAACTCCCTTGGGGCCCTGTGAGATGGTTTCTGGGTCAGCAGCATGGCTTTTGTATAGAAACTGGTGTGAGTCAGGAACCCTGTAGTACCTGTCAGGCTTAACTGGAGCTGGAGGTAGAGAGTCCGGGTTAAGGCAGGCCTCCGAGTAAACATCATCTAGGATGTCCAAGACAGGAGGTATAGCCAGAGGCCTGTGCTGAGGTAACAAGAGAAATTCCCTAAGCCTTTTCTTGGAATCTGAATAATCTTGGCCTTCCCAGTGGAAGTGTTCCCTTAAGGTATGCAAAGTTTCCCCAAATGAGTAATCCTCAGGGGGGGATACAGAAGGGATGGACTCCCCCGCATCAGAGTCTTCAAAAGGGGAGTAAGAATGTTCCTGATCATCAGAGTGCTCTGAAATAATGGAGCCCTGATCAGAGGAGGGGGAATCTTCCTCCACTCTGGGCCTTTTGTCCGGTGGGGGCTGAGAACCTCTGATAAGAGTAATTAAATCCTCAGCCATTTTAAGCATCTGTTTCTTAGGCATGGGGCTTGGAGATGGGCCCTGTGTAGCTTGTCTCTTACAGTGCATGGCTGCTTTAGACTTAGTGAAAGCCTTGATGGAGAAAGAAGAGGAAGGTCTGAAGACACCTTGAGTGGAGGTGGACCTGTCCACATTCCGAGTTTCAACGCCAAGAGTGGCTTTGGTATCTGTAGTCGGGGTGTGGGCCGAGGAGCCTGCGACCTCGGGCACAGGAGACACCGCCAAAGAAGTGTCGTCGGTAGTCAGGGGCTGCGTAGGCGCCTCGCTGAGAACCGGACCACGTGTAGTCGGCTTTGGCGTGGTGTCGGTAGAGGCCGCGGACCTCGTGTGTCGGTCCTTATCTTTGTGTTTTTTTTGGACAAAACTGGAGTCGGAGTATCCGACGACATAATATAGTTAAATGCTTTCCCAAAATAATGCTGTGCGAACTCCGCCCGACGCTTAATGGTGCGTTTGTTGAATGTAGCACAAAAACGACAGACCGAGACGTCGTGGGGTCTGGGAGTAAACAAGGTATACAGAGGGAATGGAAATCCTTATGCGGTATTTGCTTCCCACAAGAAATACAATTATAAACTTTGTCTGACATCGGTCTGAGGCAAGAAAAGTTTCCCCAACGGGGTACTTAGCTTTCAAGAAGACTTGTGAACTGCTTCTGCTTCGGGCACCACACGGCAAGAAAGACTGAAGAAAATGGTGTCGGCTGGTTCCTTTATACCCCTGTCGCACTGACGTCAGGGAAGAAGCGACGACAACCGACGCCGGACCTAGACTTTGGAATTCGGCCGAACGAGGACACGCCTGACGGCAGGAGAACCCATCTGTTATGACTGCAGCTGTATGCACGATGAACATCTAAAGAGAGCATTTAGGGCTAGGATCTACGAGCATATTTATGAAATTAAACATCACAATGAAAAGAATGCCCTATATAGACATATTAGGGAGAACCCAACACATGCCTTTAAATTTTGTGCCATAGATCACGTTGACTTAGGACCTAGGGGTGGGCTAAGTGACGAATTTTTAAAATTTAAAGAGCTAAAATGGCAAATTAAACTTAATTCTAATGAAAAGCCTGGACTGAAAGACAGGCTGTCATGAAGTTCTTAATTTGAAATTGAATGCAGCATATTTTTTTATGAATTTTATGACATTTGCAAAATTTAGTATGCTTTGTGAGTCTGTAACAGAGTATTAAATTAATGTAATATGCCTTTTACGCTGTGCTGTGTTTTAACAACTGGGTGGGTCTGAATTGAACTAATTAAGAAAGGGGAGGAGAAATGGGTATATAGTATGTGTTTGTGCACTTTACCTTTTATTCTGAGGAAGGCAAACTAGTAAGACTAGCGTTTGGATTAAAATGCAAATACGCCAAATACCTGGTGTGACTGGCTTGTTTTTTCACTTCTCTTGTGCTTGCTAATGAAAATCAGCCATAGTTCCCCTAGCCTTTTTTAGTACATATACCGCTCATTTTACTACTTTCCCCCGACTTTCCAACACAAAACCATTGTTTATGCTGCGGTCCACAAAAATATGGGCGAGAAGGTCCTCATTCTTTGGTCATAAGGACCGAAACTCCAGTCAATCAGTGTTTATAACTTCCTCAGGCTAGTACCCCCCACCCCATCCCTTTACACAAAAGACTTTGTTAGACAATCTCCATTGCAGATCTCTGGTTTACTAATCAAACGTAGAGAACATTTGCAAAAAATATTGTCCAGACCACATCTACAACAAGGTGGAGAAGAAGTGTGGGTATGTTAACAGAGATGGACCTGCTCATCCAAACTTCTGGAAGTACAAAATTTTTGTATAATACTATTATGTAGGAACTCAACATAAAGTACAGTTTTGTACCTACCATAAATGTAGATGTTAGAGTGTACACCCTGCTGCAGTCATCACACTTGGGTTATCCTGCCGTCAGGCGGTCCCACAGTCTGCCCGAATTTCAAAGTCTTGGTCCGGCGTCGGTTGCTGTCGCTTCTTCCCTGACGTCAGTGTGCCAGGGGTATACAAGAGGCATCCGACGCCATTTTCTTCAGTTTTTCTTGCCCCAGATGTCAGGTGCCCCCCCAAAAGGTGGTCAGTAGATAGTACCAATAATAAAAGTTTAGCACAAACAAAACATACGTCCAGCAATAAGCAAATACACCACAAAGGTTGTATCACATTTTAAGGTATAGAAAGGTTTCAGTTAGGTCAGAGGGGATGGAGGGAGGGTAACCTGGACTGCAGCAGGGTGTACACTCGAACATCTACATTTATGGTAGGTACAAAACTGTACTATGTTCATCGTGTTACCCTGCTGCATTCATCACACTTGGGTTGAATCCCAAAGCTAAGGATGGGAGGTGGAGTCAAACAGGGTTAGAGGAGGCTAGAAGGCCCTGCAAAACTGCAGTGGCGAAGCCAGCTCTAGTCTTAGAGTAAAGTGGTAAGTGATGGTGTTTGGTGAAGGTGTGTACTGAACTCCAAGTTGCAGCTTCCAGAATATCCTTGGTTGGCACCCCCCTGAGGAAGGCTGAAGATGTAGCTGCTGCCCTGGTGGAGTGGGGCCTTATGCTAGCAGGAACTGGTTTTCCATGATGGGTGTAGCAAAAACGTATGCAATGTCCTATCCATTTGGAAATGGTCTGTTTTGAGATAGCCTTTCCTTGTGATGCTGTAGCATAGGATACAAAAAGCTGGTCAGATTTTCTGAAAACCTTAGTTTTATCCAAGTAGTAACGTAGTTGCCTGTGAATGTCCAAGGAGTGCAGGAGTCTTTCTCCTTTGTTCTGGGGATTTGGGAAGAAGGTGGGCAAATGGATGGTTTGATTTAGAGCCACACTGGATACCACCTTTGACATAAAGAAGGGGTTAGTTCGTAGAGAAACTCTGTCTTGATGAAAAATGAGGAAAGGCTCAACTGCCATTAGTGCCTGCAACTCTGAGACTCTTCTGGCTGAAGTAATTGCTAGCAGCAGGGCAGTCTTCCACGATATAAACTTTAAATCAGCTGAGAAAGCTGGCTCAAAAGGTGGCAGCGTGCGTTTTTCCAGAACAAAGTTGAGGTCCCAAGTTGGTGTTGGTGCTCTCCTGGGAGGCCTAATGTTTTTGGCCCCTCTGAGGTACTGCCTTAGAAGTGGATGTGAAAATAAGGGAGGATCCGTGTTGTAGTGAGCTGAAATAGCTGAGGCATGGATTTTAATAGATGAAAAAGAAAGTCCTTTGTGTAACATCTCAGTTAAATACTGCAGAATCTGAGGTATGTCCGGCTCAAGGGGGGTTTGGCCTTTAGTTGGTTCCAGGCGCAAAATTTTTCCATTTGTCTGAGTAGGCTTTCCTGGTGCTGGGCCTCCTGGCCTCCAGAATGACATCCATAACAGCTTGTGAAAGAGGAGCTGGCTGGTTGCTTAGGTGATTTGCCATGCAGCCAAATTTAAGGTTTTGAGCTGGCTGTGTAGAATCTGACTGTCTTGCTGTGTGAGCAGATGAGGAATTTGTGGTAAAATCCATGGTGGGCCGTGGGCCATGTTCCTTAGTAGTGGATATCAGTGCTGGCGTGGCTAGTCTGGGGCAATGAGTATCATGCGGGGTCTCTCCATTCTGACTTTCAGCAGCACCTTTGTGAGAAGGGGCAATGGAGGAAAGACATATACTGTCAACATTTTCCAACTGAATGAGAGTGCGTCCACTTTCCAAGCTTGATGGTGGAATGTCCATGTGCAAAATTTTGATAGCTGATAGTTTTGGGGGTTGGCAAACAGGTCTATGTCTGGGCACCCCCATTTTTGAGTTATCACTGCAAATACTTGTGGATCCAGTTTCCACTCGTGGGGATCCATGATGTTCCTGCTTAGGTCGTCTGCCAATGTGTTCTTTTTTCCTGGCAGGAATTGTGCTTGCAATTGAACTTGGTAAGCCAGTGCTGTGTTCCACAAGGTCATTGCTTGCCTGCATAGAGGGTAGGAGTGTGTACCCCCTTGCTTGTTTATGTACCACATTACTGTGGTGTTGTCTGTCCTTATTATAAGCTGTCCTGGAAGCAAGAGGTCCTTGAAGGCTGTCAGAGCTTTCTGTACAGCTAGCATTTCTTTTTGATTGATGTGCAGATTTCTTTGATCTTTAGTCCATATGCCTTGAACGCACTGTCCTGCCATGTGTGCCCCCCCAGGCATAGTCCAATGTATCTGTTGTCATAGTTTGCCTGGCTTGGGGTAAGGTGAAAGGCTGACCCTTGTTGAGGTGACATGCCTGTGACCACCATAGAAACTCCTGTTGAAGGCAGGGAATGACAGGTATCATTGTTTCCAAGCTGTGGCTGTGTTGAGTCCATACGCTTTTCAGGTACTACTGTAATTTCCTCATATGCAGTTTTGCAAATGGTATTAGTAGTATGCAGGATGCCATGAAGTCCAAGGCCTGCAGAATTTTTCTTGCAGGGAGTTGGGTCTTTGTTGCCATTATTTTGAAGTATTGAGTTAGTTGTAGTTGTTTGTCTGGCATCAGATAAGCCATCTGGGCTGTTGTATTCAAGCTGGCACCCAGGAATGTCATATTTTGTGAGGGCACTAGTTTTGATTTCTTTTCGTTTACTGTGTACCCTAGGCAACTTAGAAGGTGTTTTACAAACACCAGATGTTGTAAGAGAATGTTCTTGCTTTCTGCTTGGATGAGGCAGTCGTCCAGGTATGGGTATATTTGAATTCCTCTTTGTCTGCAGTAGGCAATTACTGGTGCCAGGCATTTTGTGAAGACCCTGGGCGCAGTAGATGAGCCAAAGGGCAGTGCAGAGAATTGGTAATGGGTTGAACCTGCAATGAAACGGAGGTATCTTCTGCAATTCTGTCTGATAGGGACATGCAGGTATGCCTCCTTGAGGTCCAACGTTACTAGCCAAGCCTTCTTGCCCAACATGGGAAGAAGCTGCTGTAGTGTTAGCATCTTGAATTTGGGTACTTGCAAGTAGGTGTTTAGAACTGAAAGGTCCAGAATGGGTCTCCATGCATTGTCCCTTCTGGGGACTAGAAAGAGCCTTGAGTAAAATCCTTGGAATTGCTCCTGTGTAGGTACCAGTTGAATGGCTCTCATGTCCATGAGAGCTGTAATTTGTTTTTGTGCCTCTGCCCATTGATTTTGTGGCAGGTTTGGCATTCCTTTTATCCTTGGCAAGGTGTGGAAATGGAATCTGTATCCTTGTGAGATAATGTCTAGGACCCATTTGTCCTTTGTGATGATGCGCCAGTTGTCTGCAAAAAGTGCTAATTTTCCTCCCAAGGGAGCTGCCAAGAGAGCTTTGCTTGGCAAATTTGAGGTTTAAGTCATTGTGTTTGTCGTCTAGTAGTTTGGGGCCTGTCTTCTCCTCCCTTCTGTGTTGCAGTGCCTCATTCGCGAGGTTTGTAAGGGATTTGTGCTTGACCTCTGCCCCTTGGGTGTCTGTATTTACCCCACTGTGGTCTGTCAGAAGCTGGAAAGGACCAATTTTTTGTTGGCCAATTTCTGCTGAAACGTGGGGGTTGTACCTGTAAGAAATCTTTGACCGTCTGCATAGATGTTGCCTTATCCTCCATTTTCTTTAAAACCTCTTCTGCTTTAACCCCAAATAAGACATCCTGCTGTAAGGGTACATCTAATAACTTTGCTTTAACATGATCATGCAGACTTTGTTCCTTTAACCAAGCATGCCTACGTATGACAGACCCAGTAACAGCTGCTCTACAGGAAGCTTCCAAGGAATCAAATCCACATTGTAAAGTATGTTTGCCCACCTGTTCGGCTGCATGCAACAGGTCCTGCATTTCCTTGAATTCAGACTGTTGAGGGTGCGTGCTCACCTTTTGTTTTAATTGAGACATTAGGAATTGCTGGTATTTCAGCATGTGAAATTGACAATTTAGTGCTCTCATAGCTAGAGTAGCTGAGGTGTAAACCTTCTTCCCCCACCTATCTAGTGCTCTGGAGTCCCTTTCAGAGGGTACAGGATTTTTAGCCAAAGAAGCCTTAGCCCCTTTGGGGCCCTGGGAGATTGTCTCTGGGTCAGCAACTGGGCTTTTGTAAAGGAATTTGTGTGAGTCAGGCACTCTATAATATCTGTCTGGTTTGGCTGGAGCAGGAGGCAGAGAATTTGGATTTAGACTAGATTCTAAGTAAACATCATCCACAATGTCTAAAACTGGAGGGATAGCAAGTGGGGGAGTAAAAGAAAAGTACAGTTTTGTACCTACCATAAATGTAGATGTTCGAGTGCTAATACAGCTGCAGTAATCACAGATGGGTTTTCTGCCGTCAGGTGGTCGGCCGAATTCCAAAGTCTTGGTCCGGCGTCGGTTGTCGTCGCTTTCTCTTCTGACGTCAGTGAGGCCAGAGTATATAAGACACAGCCGACGCCATGTTCTTCAGTCTTTCTTGCCCCAGATGTCAGGTGCCTCCAGAAGGAAGGCAATACCTAAATAATGCTTATATACATATACAAGCAATGCAATATAATCCAAAATCAGTGGTAGCAAGCAAATAAAACATAGCAGGATAACCCAGTCAGGTAGTATGAAGAGGTTGTTAGGCCCCATGCCTTTACCAAGTGGGGAAGGAGGGAGGGAAACCTGTACTGCAGCTGCATTAGCACTCGAACATCTACATTTATGGTAGGTACAACATCGTGCATACAGCTGCAGTAATCACAGATGGGTAGAGTCCCAAAGCTATGCACAGGGTGGTAGGTAGTAGGAGGAACTGGGTTGAGCCAGAATGCCCTGCAAAACAGCAGTGGCAAAGCCTGCTCTTGTTCTGGAATATAAAGGCAGATGGTAGTATTTTGTGAAGGTATGTACAGAACTCCAAGTGGCTGCCTCCAAAATATCTTTGGTAGGAACTCCTCTGAGGAAGGCTGTAGAGGTAGCTATGGCCCTGGTGGAGTGTGATCTGATACCTGTAGGAACAGATTTCCCATGATAGGAGTAACAAAACCGTATGCAGTGGCCTATCCACTTTGAAACAGTCTGTTTTGTAACTGGCTTCCCTTGAGCCCCTACAGCATAGGACACAAAGAGTTGTTCTGATTTCCTGAAGGACTTTGTTCTGTCCAAATAATAACGAAGTTGCCTATGGATGTCTAAGGAGTGTAGCAGCCTTTCCCCTTTGTTTTGAGGATTGGGGTAAAAGGTAGGTAGGTGTATGGCTTGATTTAAAGCTACCCTGGATACCACTTTAGGCATAAATGATGGGTTGGTACGAAGGGAAACCCTGTCCTGATGGAAAATGAGAAAGGGCTGCACCACCATGAAGGCCTGTAGTTCAGAAACCCTACGAGCTGAAGTGATGGCCAGAAGGAAGGCTGTCTTCCAGGACAAATATTGCAAATCTGTTGAGGCAGCTGGTTCAAAAGGAGGCAATGTTAATTTTTCTAGTATGTAATTAAGATCCCAGGCTGGTATTGGTTGTTTCCTTGGTGGTCTTATATTCTTAGCCCCTCTGAGGAACTGTCGTAAGAGTGGGTGAGAAAATAAAGGAGGATCCGTGTTGAATTCTGCAGAAATGGCTGAGGCATGGATTTTTATGGAAGAAAAAGAAAGTCCACTGTTCAATAGCTCCGCTAGGTACTGTAATACCGGAGGCAAGTTCAGGTTTCTATGGTCCTGGCCTCTTTTCTCATTCCAAGAGCAAAACCGCTTTCATTTTGCGGAGTAAGCTTTTCTAGTAGCTGGCCTTCTGGCCTCCAAAATGACATCCTGCACCTCCTTGGAGAGTAGGGTCTGTTGTGGTGTTAAGGAATTTTCCATGCAGTGAGATTAAGTGTTTTCAGCTGACTGTGAAGAGTTTTGTAGCTGTGCTGAGTCAGCAGAAGAGGCATTAGAGGCAGGGACCAGGGAGGAGTACGTGTTAGGCTCCTCAGGAGTGGGTACCAGTGTTGCCTTGGCCAATCTGGAGCAATCAGTATCATCTTCGGTTTGTCTGTTCTTGCTTTCAAAAGCACCTTGGGCAGAAGAGGCAGAGGTGGGAATGCGTAAACTGTCCATGCTGTCCAACTGAATGAAAGGGCGTCCACTCTCCAGGCCTTTGGGTGAAAGTTCTTTGAACAAAACTTTTCCAATTGATGATTCCTGTGGGAGGCAAAAAGATCTATGTCTGGCCTCCCCCATGCTTGGATTATTTCTGCAAACACCTGAGGATGTAACTTCCATTCGTGTGGATCTGTCATTTTTCTGCTTAGATTGTCTGCCAGTGTGTTTTCCAATCCTGGCAAGTACTGTGCTTCAAGTTCGATTTGTCTTTCCAGAGCCAAGTTCCAAAGAGTCATGGCTAGTCTGCACAAGGGGTATGAATGTGTTCCTCCTTGTTTGTTTATGTACCACATTACCGTGGTGTTGTCTGTTCTTATCAGTAATTGTCCTGGATGCAGGAAGTCCTTGAAAGCTGTAATTGCATTCATTACTGCTAGCATTTCTTTTTGATTGATGTGAAGGTGCTTTTCTTTTTGGGACCATTTGCCCGGAATGCACCTGTCTGTCATGTGCGCCCCCCAGGCGTAGTCTGAGGCGTCTGTGGTTATGACTTGCTTTGCTTGAGGCTTGCAGAATGGGAGGCCTGTGTTTGCTTGACATGCTTGGGCCCACCATAGAAATTCCTTTTGCAAACATGGAATTATTGGTATTATTGTTTCCAAACTGTGACTGTGTTGAGACCATAGGTTTTTTAGGTACCATTGAAGTTTCCTCATATGCAGCTTTGCAAATGGGGTTAAAAGAATGCAAGATGCCATGAATCCCAGAGCCTGCAGGATTTTCCTTGCAGTAAGCCTGGTACTTTTTGCTAGTATTTTGAAGTACTGAGATAGTTGCCCCTGTTTTTCTGGTGTAAGGTAGGCCATCTGGGTGTTCGTGTCCAAGTTGGCACCCAGGAAAGTTATTTTCTGAGATGGTGTTAGCCTTGATTTCTCTTTGTTGATTGTGTATCCCACAGAAAGCAGTAACCGTGTCACATATGCCAGATGTTCCAGAAGTATGTTCTTGCTGTCCGCTTGGATCAGGCAGTCGTCCAGATAAGGGTAAATTTGTATCCCTTGAAGTCTGCAGTAGGCAATCACTGATGCCAGGCACTTTGTGAATACTCTGGGCGCAGTAGATAAGCCAAAGGGCAATGCAGAGAATTGATAGTGGATTGAACCTGCAAGAAATCTGAGGTATCTTCTGCAGCTTTGTCTGATTGGGACATGCAGGTATGCCTCCTTGAGGGCCAATGTTACCAGCCAAAACTCCTTGCCCAGCATGGGAAGAAGCTGCTGTAATGTGAGCATCTTGAATTTTGGTACGAGTAGAAATGTGTTTAGGATGGATAAGTCCAAAATGGGTCTCCAGTCGGTTCCTTTCCTTGGTACCAGAAAAAGTCTTGAACAAAAACCTTGACCTTGTTGGTGAGTAGGCACCTCTTGAATAGCTCTCATGCTTATGAGCTTTGAAATTTGCAGTTGTGCCTCTGCCCTTTGAATTTGTGGCAGGTTTGGCATGCCTCTCATTTTTGGAAGAGTGCGAAATTGAAATTTGTAGCCTCTGTTTATAATGTCCAGGATCCATTTGTCTGTTGTGACAATATGCCAATTGCTTGCAAATAATGCTAGTTTCCCTCCCAAAGGTGCTGCCAGCTGAGACATGCTTGGCATGGAAATGAGGGAGTCATTGGGTTTGCTTCCTGTATTGTTGTGCACTGTCTTCGCCACCTCTTGGTGCTGGAGTTTGCCATTGTCGGCCTCTATATGATCCTTGTGATTGCCCTCTGCCCCTTGTGCGTCTGTATCTACCTCTTTGGGGCTTGTCAGTGGCTGGAAAGGACCAGTTTTTTGAAGGCCAATTTCTGCTAAAACGTGGTGGTTGGACCTGTAAGAAAGCTTTGACAGTTTGCATAGATTTGGCTTTTTCTTCCATTTTCCGTAGTATCTCCTCAGCATTAGTACCAAACAGCACATCCTTTTGTAAAGGAGCATCTAGAAGTTTAGCTTTCACATGATCAGGTAAATTTTGTTCCCTAAGCCAGGCATGTCTGCGAATGACTGATCCTGTAGCTGCCGCTCTACTTGAGGCCTCTAGGGCATCATAACCACATTGTAAGGTGTGTTTACCCACTTGTTCTGCACTATGCATCATATCCTGTAACTCCTTTAAATCTGGTTGTTCAGGTTGAGACATTTTGTTCCTTAATTGTGATAACAGGAACTGTTGATATTTAATCATATGAAACTGACAGTTTAAGGCCCTCATGGCTAGGGTGGCCGAGGTATATACCTTTTTACCCCACCTTTCTAAAGATCTTGATTCCCTTTCTGCAGGAAGTGGATTTTTGGCAGTGGAGGCCTTCAATCCCTTAGGGCCTTGTGAAATGGTTTCAGGGTCAGCATTATGGCTTTTGAAGAGAAATTGGTGAGATCTGGGTACTCTGTAATACCTATCAGGTTTGACTGGTGCAGGAGGCAGAGAATCCGGGTTAAGACAAGCCTCCGAATAGACATCATCCAGTATGTCCAAAACAGGGGGTATAGCCAGAGGTCTGTGTTGAGGTAACAAAAGAAATTCCCTAAGTCTTTTCTTGGAATCTGAAAAGTCTTGGCCTTCCCAATGGAAGTGTTCCCTCAATGTGTAAGGTTTCCCAAAGGAAAAATCCTCAGGAGGATACAGACGGAATGGACTGTTCTGCATCCGAATCCTCAAAAGGAGAGTAAGAGTGTTCCTCTGCATCAGAATGTTCTGATAAAATGGATCCCTGATCAGAAGAGGGAGAATCTTCCTCCACTCTGGGTCTCTTGTCTGGAGGGGGTTGAGAACCTCTGATAAGAGTAATTAAATCCTCAGCCATTTTAAGCATCTGTTTTTTTAGGCATGGGACCTGGAGATGGGCCCTGTGCAACAGGCCTCGTGGGATGCCTGGCTGCTTTGGATTTAGTAAAGGCCTTAATTGAAAAAGAAGATGAGAGCCTAAATACACCATGGGTGGAGGTGGACCTGTCCACATTAGTAGGCTCAACATTAGCAGAGGCTTCGGTTGTAGTCTGGGAAAGGGCCGAGGACCCAGCGGTCTCGGGTACAGAGGACACCGCCAAAGGAGTGTCGTCGGTAGTCAGGGACTGCAAATGTGTCTCGCTGAGAACCGGACCACGTGTAGCCTGTTTTGGCGTGGTGTCGGCGGGGACCGCGGGCCTCACGTGTCGGTCCTTTTCCTTGCGTTTTTTGGACAAAACGTTAGTCGGAGTGTCCGACGACATTTTATAATCAAAAGCTTTACCAAAGTAGTGCTGGGCGAACTCCGCCCGACGCTTAATAGTGCTTATTGAAGGTAGCGCAAAGCGACAGCCCGAGACGCCGTGGTCTGGGCCCAAACAAGGTATGCAGAGGAATGGAAATCCTTATGCGGTATTTGCTTCCCACAAGAAATACAATTATTAACTTTTTCTGACATCGGTCTGAGGCAAGAAAAGTTTCAACGGGTACTTAGCTTTAATGAAGACTTCGGTTTCCAAAATATTCGTAATTCAGGAGCTGGCTGACCGGCACTTGCGAACTGCTTCTGCTTCGGGCACCGCGCGGCAAAAAAGACTGAAGAACATGGCATCGGCTGTGTCTTATATACTCTGGCCTCACTGATGTCAGAAGAGAAAGCGACGACAACCGACGCCGGACCAAGACTTTGGAATTCGGCCGACCGAGGGACCGCCTGACGGCAGAAAACCCATCTGTGATTACTGCAGCTGTATGCACGATGAACATCTCTCGGAGTAGTCCTGACCTTCCCAGTGGAAATGTTCCCTAATGGTATGTAAAGTTTCCCCAAAGGAATAGTCTTCAGGGGGAGAAGCTGAGGGAATGGAATCTTCAGCATCAGAATCTTCATAAGGGGGAAAGGAGTAATCCTGTTCCTCAGAGGAGTCTGAGGAAATACACACTTGATCAGGGGAGGCAGAATCCTCCTCTTGTCTAGGCCTTTTGTCTGGAGGGGGTTGGGAACCCCTGATCAAAGAAATCAAATCTTCAGCCATTTTAAGCATCTGTTTATTAGGCATGGGGCCTTGTACTGGAGACTGATGTGCAGTCTTTTTTGATTTTAGAGGAGTCTTAAGCTTAGCATAAGATTTTATGGTGAGAG